>NC_135735.1:48630000-48762500 GCF_041903045.1 Epinephelus lanceolatus | reverse complement strand
TGTGTGTGTGTGTGTATATATATATATATATATATATATATATATATATATATATAAAAATTTATGTATATAAATTTGTTTTACTGTCGAGTAGCGCCTCCAAACCTTAATAGCTTCATCATGACAACAGTTTGGGAACATAACTGTGGATTGGAAAGAAATTTGGGGATTTGCCTTGCAATAGCAAATTAGTGGAGCATGATTTAACAAAAGTACAGTAATCAGTTACCCTGGCACCACTTAGGCAGATTAACAGATTATATCTTGGCTGAATTTTACAATAAGCCTGTTCATATAAGCATGACTTTATTTCATTTGTGTTACACAGGCATCCTCACATCAGTGTGAATGTGGACTCTGTGGATGGTTAAAGCCTCCTCTACTTTTAAGAGATAGCAATGAAGCACGGTCTTGCGTCTGAGCTTAGGCGTTATTCTGTCCATGCTTTGTGTCTGACATGGCTAGTGTTGGCAAAACAGATAGTCTGACTCTGCATTGATGATGTGAGTTCCCAAATGGCCTAAGCAAAGATTCTAGACCACACTATTTACATGGACTTGTTTTAATCCATAGAAGTATTATTTATTCATTTTTTAACATTGTCTTCCATGAGTATTACATTTAGCAGAATCTGTGAATCCAAGCAATTCTGGCTCTCGAAAAGCATCCCCAAGTAGGCCTGTCGCGATATGCGATAAGTCAGTTAATTGCACGGTAAATTTAAAGGGAGACAGTAATTTTTCCGGCCGCAATGATTGCCATGTTCATGCATGTTTGTTTTCCTCGTCTCTCCCCACTGTTATTTCTTTATAATGGAGAAGGATATAAAGTAATGAAATTAAAGAATAGTCTTGGGAATTCTACATTAGAAACGGGCTCTTATTTATTAATCCCTCTGTATTATTCTGTTTTTACACACGATCCTTTCCTGTTTGCCAGGTTACGTTTAATGTATAGCGCCGGCCTGTCATATCAAACTCAATACTTCCTACGTCTGTTTAAAATTAAAATCCCATTATAATTTTGGTTGAGATAATCCCTTCATTTTCTAAAAAGGCTTTTATTGTGGAACATTTGCAGGAACTTGTGGAGGATTCAGTGACTGGCACAGTTTTCATGCTGTACTTCAGATGTAGCTTCTGCCATCTGGTGGCACTTCTTTACATTACTACAATAACATTTCCGCTGGAACATGACCAGCCATAGTGACTGAAATATAAGTAATAATAACAAAAATAGGACTAGAATAACCCAATGACATCACACATCTCATGAAAGACAACCAGACGAACCAATGTGTAGTCTGTCATGTTTGTTGGCCAAGTCACGGCAAGATTTTATGACTTTGCAATTGCCGAATCTAACATAGTGTATGTTGGAACAGACAAAATTGTCGTGTAGTGTGAACCTGGCACTAGATTGCAGATATGAAATTCTAGATATTGTATTTTGACGGGACAGCAGCGGCCGCTGCGCGAGGCGTCTGTTCGGTTTTGGTGTGAATACACCTGTGCTGCCACAATGCTTGTGGATCGCTTGCAGTGTAAAGCAGGCCTTAGAGTGATTGATTTTTATCGTGGTATTGAATAAGCATCGAGAATCGTGGAAATTCTGGAAAAAGGGAATTCCACTGGTCAGAAATGTCATTGTTAATATTTTCAATGACGTATGTACATATCCAAAAGAATCTGCTAATTTAACATGAAATGCAGTTGTTGATATCTGAAATGGGAAATTACATAGCCGTGAGTCACAATCCTTTTCAACATGTAGAAAGTCAATTGCAGATTTCTGTAATAGTTATTCTTACTAGTAAAAAGGAATTACTGTCAAAATGTAGGCCTATTTTCCACATTTAACATCTAAATTGTTTTACAGATATCTGAAATAAACATTTAACGTGTCAAAATGACATTTGACTTATGTGACTTTATTCACTTTGAAAGTATTTCTTGTATCACAGAAACCACTATGAGTGAAACTTGTGTATTGGATATTGTTATCATACTGTCAGTGATGTGTGGGCATTTTTGTCTCAGTGCTCTCCTGCACAGATCTGACACTTGCCTGCCCTTCTGCTCTCATCCCTGGTTGGGTGATGGTGATGGTGTCAGTGCCATGGCACAGCACTGAGACAGTAGCCTTAATTTTATACCTCTGTGTGGTCAACAGCCGTGGCTGGATTAAAAAAATTTGTGCTCGCTTTCCATACGTACTTCTTATTCTTGTGAAGATGATATCTCAGGAACATATTAAGCGGAATTCCTTTAAATTTGGCACAAATGTCGACTTTAACTCAGTGATAAACTGATATGATTTTGCTGGTCAAAGGTCACTGTGACCTCACAAAACATGATTTTGGCCATAATTCAAGAATTCATATGCTAATTATGACAAAATTTTACACAAATGTCTAATAAAATAAAATAATGAAGTGATGACATTTTATATCTAAAAGGTCGAAGGTCAGTTACACTGATAATATGTTCTCCAAGAACACTTTGCTGGCCATTATTCATGTCATGTCTCAGGAACAGAAGGGGAGACATTTGGTCAGATACTGAATTGGTGACACTAATCTTGGGTGTCCACCTTCAAGCTGTGCTAATTGTATAGATCTCCTGTACCGCTGGGTTGAGGATGTGTGTGAAGCACCCATGTTTTAGAATATGCAGAGTCTTTGCAGCAGTATCTATATGTAAACACTGTTCAGTCCCTCCATGATATTGCTATGTTGAGAATGCAGTAACTAACTCAAATTCCTCTTGAATTCTGCATGACCTTGACCCATTGTCCAGTCACTGCAACTTTACCGCAAATATGGCTAGTTAAAACGGGTAAAGTCTCATTTTATTGTAAAGATGCATGCAGCATATGATCTGCTCTTGCCCCTCTCTCTCTTTGTTCATCATGAGACTAGTGCTGCACCTGGGACAGATTCACTGGGTCCACTCCATTTCAGTGTACTGGTGCACCACGTAATATGTAACAGTGAGCATCAGGAAAGCTGTTTAAATTAAGTTTAATATGTCAGCCAGGGGCAGCAACCATGTAACTGTCAGCTGACAGAATGAAAAACAGTGTCGCCCTACAGGGCAAAAGCCATTGCCTATATGGATGGTTATGTTTACAATATGATTTTATGTAAGCCTGAATGACATTCATCAGTTCCCTCTATCCATCTCCCTTGACTTGTATGAGCCATGTGGTCGTGGTGATATAAAGGCCGCTGAAATTTAGCAGTTGATTCGGTGTATCTGCTGGCTACGATGTCTGTCAAATGGTGTGCGGACTCCACCTACTCGGCGAACCATGTTTATACCAGTGTGGTAATGGATCAGACCCAGACACACAGTGACAGGATTTATCGTTAACATAAGGGGCTCTAGTTTCGCAGACCGGGCGCGGCGGAGGCGCAGCGCACCTGCGCTTCGCCAACTGGGTTGGCCAGGCGGATTTTGTGAGTTTGGCACACAGTGCGCCCTGGCGCAATTACTCCTCTATCCCACCTCCGTCCCTCCTACCGGCGCAAGTCGGAAAGAGGGAGGAAAGAAGGCGTGGAGTGGGTTTTACACAGCCCATTCACATCACACCAATCAAATGAGCCCCTCTCCTCGCCCTTAAATGCGCTGCACGAAGGCGTAATGAGAGTTTACTCAATTCGCCATGGCGGAAGAGAGCAGCAGCGTTAGACGGCCAAACTTCTCCCAGGAGGAAACTGATGTTTTGGTCCGGGAGGTCCAAGCTTGCAGTGTCCGAATATACGGAACTGCGAGCAGACCTCCACGGGCTGATGATGCAAAGGTAGCCTGGGAGGAGGTCACCACAATTGTAAATCAATGTTGCGTTTCTCTCGTGCGCGCGCGCTCTTCCTTTCTCTCTCGCAGTTTCACTCTGTTTCTTTTCTTTTGACTTTTCTAAGATGACAGATGCTGAATATATACTCCCTATCTGATGCTGTGGCTGTTTGTGGTTGGCTGAGAGGGATGTGAACTCATAAGTTTGCAGCTGTTTTTAATAAAATCAGGTTCGGTTTCCATTACGCGTGCCAAACGGTGCCAATCCCCTTTGATCTGACATCAGATGTGACGGGACAGTCGATATAGAGATACATTTATGTGCTGATTCCAGATAGTTGCATTGAATAGTGTTTTTTTGGGTATTTATTGCATCGTTAATGTGCCTGATATTCTGGATATTCCTGCCTGTGAAGTTTTGGTGATGTGTGCGCACTGTCCGCTGGTCAGCCAAACTTCGGCTTACACCGGCTGCGCTCCGCCTGCGCTGACAGTAGACCTGGTTTCAGCTGGCGAGCTTTTAGCGCACCTTGGGTGAAGCCTTTTGGCACGAAAGTGTCACTGCGCCAAGCTGGATCTGTCGACACCTCCCCCTGCTGCGCCGCCACACCCATCTCAGCGCACCTCGGTCTGCCAAACTACCAAACTGAGCGCGCCTCGGGTTGCGCTGCTCGAAACTAGCTCTGCGCAGGGTTCACCACCCTGAGCCACCCTGCGCTGCGCCGGGAAACTAGAGCCCAAGGGCTGGGTTGAAATAATCGTTACATCCATTTCAAATCCATCTTCATTTGAATAAACAGAAATCGATTAATAAAATCCGAGATTGATCTTTTAATATTCACTTTTCCTCATAGATGTGTGAAGCTTTAATCTCGCTGGTAATAAATGGGCCCCGGCACTAAATAATTAAAGACTGTAGGTTTGATATGCTCTGATGTTAGTGGTTCTTTAATATGTAACTGTTTACTTCTTAACGTTTTTGTGTGGCTCATTATCATGGCAGAGCCTCTCCTTCTGTCTGTGCAATGAGGCTACTGCTACACACACACACACACACACACACACACACACCCACACACACACGTGCACGCACGCACACAAACACACACTAAGCAGTGAGTAAACAGCAGAGCTGACAGGCTGCAGTGGAGGCGGTGAAGTGGAGATTATTGGAGTTGATGACAACTACTCATTACTGTGAGTGCGATAAAATCTCAGTGAGGAAGAAGTCAATACTTTATTAATACCTGTTCAACATGTATAAACATGTAAACATGTAGAAAACTTAAATTTCAATCTGCTGTATCCACAGTCTCTCATCTGCTAACGTTATGTTTACCCAAACACAGCGCGCTAGCTCAGCTAATAGTGAACTGTTACTAACTACTTTAAGGGTTTAGCTTAGTTTGCCACGTATCTTGAAATATTTTAGCTGAAAATCTACCACTCCACTTGGCTGGTGAGTCAAAAAGAGTTTTTCCAACTGAGCTGTGGGCACATGTTTGCTCATCAGGACTGATGAAAGAAATCAGACATCCTGGACACTTTGAGTTAAATCTGGGGTTGATGATGTCATACACAACATAATGTTGCTAACCTTAATTACTTCTGGAACACTACATGCGAGAGAGACTTTATTTTTTTAGCCCAGAAGCTAACACTGTTGTTAGCTGTAACATTTATTTTAGCTTGCTAACATTTACTGCCAACTTGCTGACACTGTCAGCTGATGTCAGTGTGTCTTTTCCACCTGTTAAATGAAGGTGTGATAAGCTTTTAGCTGTCCAAGGTTGTTTGGGTGGGTGAGCCCAGGAAAGAGAAGAGTCTTGGTCGCACCAAGTTGCTCCATTGTCCTTTTTTCAATTGTAGAAGTGGCAATGTTCCTTGCCATTTTATGTGCTGGACGTGGGGTTTGTTGCAGCAGATCTATAGCCTACTTGTGCTTCAGCTCTATGCAGAGCCTAAGCCATAGCCTACACACATGGCCTATGTCGTTGTGAGCATGTATACTTGTGCGGTGGTGTGTCTGTGTCACTCTGCAGATAAACCTCCAAAACACTGGTTGCCGATGGGGTTTCTGTGAAATGCTGTGAAGTGTACACACATTAAACATGGCTCAATAGCAACAATTTCAGTCTCAAGTACAAAAATCAGCTTCATTATAACACTCAGGATTCACAGAAAAGGCACTTGTCTTTTGCTGGACACATTTCCCCCCACACATGCAACATGCTAATGATATTAGCACAAGTACACTATGGCATTTTGCATTGTATAAATTAGCCTAGCTACTAGCGGAGATTTACTATACCCATATGAAGCCAGGATAAATCACACACAGGACTCAAAATGCTATCTGTGAAATACAGGTAAATGAAAGCTTCGTTTTCACAGAGGGAAATGGTTTTCAACTTGCAAAAATAGATGGGAAGTTTGTGTTGCTGCGACATGTACTTACATTTCTAGGAAGGTGCACATCAGGCTATGGCATAGGTTACAGCGTGAGCTCTGTGTCGATGGTACGGAGTCACTTCGACGCAGAAGTGTAAATCCTGCTTTAGTGTGATCAACATTGCTGTTTGTGTAAGAGCCTGTTGGAGACAAATGTAAATCAAATGAATTCAATGACAGTAAAATGACTGCTTAAGGTATGGTTTAATATGTTTATTTAAACTGGTAAATAATTTTTTTTGTCTTTGGGGCGATTTTGGTCCCTCTATCATGTTTTTTGTGGCATTTGGTGACTTCTTGAGGCAACAGAATTCTTACATGAGAATGAACTAGGAACAGAGGACTGAATCAACTACTGAATGGATACCTTGTGGAACTCCTGCCGTGTTGTGGTGTCTCTCAAAATCAATTACGTAGATATATATGGGTAGTTGAGTAAAGTCAAAGATTAACTATACTACCATATTGAAACATTTTTGTAATAATTGTCTGTAATAGTGTCAGTAAGATCATCAGACTTGGAGGTCTTAAAGTTTTGTAGTGAGTCTCCAGTCACAACAGTGTGCTGAATCAAAATCCATTGTGAGTCAGCTGGCGGTGGTGGGTTCTTTGTCCATCCATGTGTGGGGTCATAATCTTCTATCAGGACTGCCCAGTTCAGTTGCTGCTTATCAGAGACAGTTTGTCGAGGCCAACTGCTTAGTCACACCCAAGCTGTTTTCTGAAAAGCTCTTATGATGGCATCACTTCATAGGACACATACAAGCCAGCACCTCTTATCCAGACCCTTTGCTATGGCTCTTAAGAAGTAAGGGTCTAATTCTAAGTGTGTGTGTGTGTGTGTGTGTGTGTGTGTGGCAGAGGGCTGCTGAACGTATTGTCAGAGAAAAAACAGTCGTCAAACAATTTTATTTTATTTTTTTACAGCACCAAGTTTACCAAACCTACATCAACAACTCCTACTGGCGAACAAGCAGACAACAGAGAGAAATCATCCCTGTGTTGTCATGAGGAATGGAAATTATCACCTTCCACTGGCCATTTAACATACCAGCCATGGTGGCAGCCGGCAGGTTAAGAAGGCAAGAGATTGAATCGCTCTGGCTAAAGGCTACCTGAAAGTAGCGGAGATAAGGAGATGGGCTCTGGTTTGGTTGGTTCTCGTCCCAGTGATTGGCACAAAGTTTGTGTCTTGATTGCAAAAACAAAATAATAATAATCTGACTCTGTTGGTGTCTTCTGCAGAGAGGAGACGAGCTCCCACCACTCCTTCACTGCTCCTTGTTAGAATAAAAGTACATAAAATAGAATCCAGATCAGCACTCTTCTGAATTACCTGTGTCAATCTCTTTCTTTCTGCATGTGTGTATGTACGTCATTTGATAGATGGTGACCTGGGACTTAAAAGTGTAGGTCGAAGTTGCTTTGTAGTAGCTGTGTTTTGTCTGTTGGCTGAAATGGTGTAAAAAATAAAAGTCGGGCACACTTAAGTGTGAGGAGCAGAGGGAAAGGGAGAAGGAGAGGAGGATGGTGCTGTAAGATCAGGTCACATTACTGTGAATAGTTCGGATATGGGTTTGGGTTTAGCATGTTCAAACGTGTTGGAGTTGTTGAATTGCATGTCATGTTTTCTTGATTTGGCTGAAACTGCTAGCTGCTGGATAAAAACATTGTTGGTAGCAGTGTAAATCACCAATTTCATCAAAATCAACAATATTATATTGATTCTTTGGACAATGTTACAATATTTGCCAATATTACAAAGTCTGCACCAATACAATTTCAATTTGATGCAATTTAGCGGCCTGAGATTGATACGAGACGATATCATCTGCTCATTTAATACAGTTGGTTACAGAGGAAGCTGCCCCCCCCCCCCCCCTTCTTTTTTCTTTCAGCCATAAAAGATAAAAAAACAACAAAAATAATGAAAGTAATTGTAACCACTTAAGTGCAATAAGGTTTACTTTAAACTGACTCCACTAGCACACATAATACAGCACAAGGGATAATTTAACCTTCAGGGCTTTCTGTCAGAGAGACCTTTCTGGAAGAATTTTTTTCATTTTAACCCAAACCATCATCTTTTTTGTAAAACTTCAGCACTCTCTGGCTTAAAGCCCTGAGGGCAAACTCCTTTAAACAGCCATAAAACATGGGCTAACAACTACATCGGTTAACATAAGTATCAAATTCAGCTCAATAACAACTGTCAGTGTTCATGGACAAAACAGTTGTTTTTTGCCAGTGACCCATTATTTGCTCAAGCATGTTTCCATTGCATAAATTAGCCTAGTGGCTAGCAGACTTTTTCCCCTACTTAAAGGGATAGTTCGACATTTTGGCAAATTCGCCTATTGCCGTAATCCCTATAGTCATATGAGTAGGTACATTACCTTTAATTATCAGTGCCTGTTGTTCTGAGATCGGTGGGGCAGAGCTGCCTGCTGCTCAGCGCACAAAATGGAGGTGAACGGTACAGCCCTCCTCTCTCCCTCAAAACTAATCAAATACACCATCAAATGACTCCGCTCTTGTGGACAACTTGTAGCTTACACATTCACCACGCTATGAAATAATAATGTAATATTACGAGACAGAGTTGTTTTGAAGCCAAATGCACAGCTGGAACTACATTCCAGACATACAGTACTTGGTGGGCGGAGTGATTTCAAACAGCGTATGTTTAGTGCAGTTACCCCCGTCATCAAAACAACAAGTTTGTTGAGAAGAAGCCAGAATATACAGAGGAAGATTTACAGGTTTTGGAAGAAGAGAGAGCAAGAAGAGAGGGGGCTAAGGGGAGACCCAGAGCCGGCATGGATTGGTGGTGTAAATGTGGGGCTTATTGGCCACTTTATTAGGTACACCTGTGCAATCTAATACAGTCCAATACAACAGCTCTGCCAGAAGCAAACAAAGCTTTTACATTTACAGTTTTTGTTGACATTGTCAGAACGGTGATTATTCTACTTTATTATTGAAGTCGTAGTGGGTGGTGCTGGTGTACTGGAGTGCAATATATTAAAAAGTGTTCCTAATATTTTGTCCCCCTCAATTAGACAAAATTAGGAGGCCACCCCAGTACACCACCACCATTCACTATGACCTCAATAATAAACAAAGTAGAATCATCACTTTCTAGACAATGTCAACAATAACCGAAAATTTATAAGCTTCGGGGGAAAAATCATGGTATAGCTGTTCTACTGGATTGCATTAGATTACACAGGTGTACCTAACAAAGTGGCCAGTGACTGTATGTTACATACATATGTTGATGGTGGGATGGGACCAGAGTACGCCTCAAAAAAAGTGTGTAATACATTATTATTTCATAGCTGTGCATTCCCCACGCTATGAAATAATAATGTATAATTAAGTAACATTACGACACATGAAGCAAATACTCTAACTACTACTTTACTGTAAGAACTACTTTCTTGAGTAAACCACTGGGCGGAGTGACACAGTGCGCAGCTGAGACAGTGCTGTAGTTATTGCTTGCAGCCTTGCATTTGCGGTATCGTCAGCTGGACGCACCAGAAAGTTTGAGAAAAGTTTAGAGTGTTGTTGTAAACCATGGTTTACAACAAGCCGAAGACATGGAGCAGAGTGACGTTTCACGTAGTACCAACCAAAAATACGGACAGGATGAAACAATGGCTATTTGTGCTAGACAGCGACCCCAACACGCCTGTGGAAATGGTCCGGAAAATGTTTTTTGCTCCATCCATTTTTTACTGGAGAAGTACAGTGAAAGGATGTAGCACAGAAGCTCAGGAATGGTTCAAACGCTTTTCTTGAAAAATACTGCCATACCATCTGTCGGCATCACAAAACGAGCAGAAAGGTAATGTACCTACCCATATGACTATAGGGATTATGGCAATAGGCGAATTTGCCAAAATGTCGAACTATCCCTTTAAAGCTGAGTACCGATAACAAATTAATTTTTTTTTTTTTTTTTTATTTGCTTGGTTCGGCTCACTTGACATGCTGCTGTGGTGTGCTATGGCCTGTTCAAGTGCTGGAATTTGTTATTTATGACATTTACTGCTGTGCGAGCGGCGTGTTTGACTGTGTGTAACAGCAGCCTTTTGATGGTCATTTACACCGCCCCCCTAATATAATGGTAGAGGGAAAACTGACATTGTTTGTATACACCATGTGCTCTGTCTGTTGACCTGTATTTTCTCCAAAATCCCAAATATTATCATGCTACTGATTTATTTTTAGAGTAAATAATGTTATCCTCGTCGTCTGTCTCTCGGTTGCTTGCCGTTTGCCTGCCGCTGTTTGACGGTGACACAGACTTTCAAAATGAAAGCATATCCTAAAGATGACAATATGGATCAATGTTTTCACTTTGCATTGATAATATTGGATTGTTGATCATTTAATTGATATATTGATCCAGATTGATGGATCGTTACACCACTAATTGTTGGTAAGTTGTTCCATATTCATTATTTGTGATGATAAATACTTGTTATAGATCCTGGCTCCCTGGCCTTTTTTAAAAGTAGTGTAGTTTGCTGCTGCTTGTGTTGTAGACTGCCGTGTCGGCTTGGTTATTGTATTAACAGTGCGAGACCACACATTACTCACACACTTAAAGTGTCAAACTGTGTATTCATTTGACTTATATATTTGGTTGTCTGCCCTGCTAGTTTAGTCTGCTTTACTTTTTTATCCTCTCACTGAGGTTTTGAGCAAATTATTAGTAAAATCTAAAATGCTGACCATGGCCCTGAAACATCCTGCCAACAGTTGTGCTGCCTAAATATTAGCAGGTCACTGTTTATAATGGTACTGAAATAGCCCACTGTATTGTAATCCAGATATCTCTCTCTGTTGCCCTTGCATCTCTGTAGTTTTCTCCCTGAATCTGTCTTGCATCTCCATACGGGCTATAGGCTGCATTAGAGCTCTGATTCTCTGCCCAAGTTAGATTGGACCCGACCTGCCGGGCTGTAATTTCTCATTATTTACCCGAGGTTGATTAGGTTAACAGAGGTAACTGTGACTGGGAGAAAGGGGAAAGTGATGGAACAGTGGGAGAGGGATAGAGCGCACAAGAGAGTGATGGAAAATGAGAGAGAGAGAGAGAGAGAGAGAGAGAGAATCATCTATGTGCCACATCGCCTGCTAAAGACTGCTAAAATAACCAAAGGAAGAGAAGAAGGAGAGGTGGTGTGAGGAAATGTAGCAGCCCTTAGCTTGTAATCAGTGTTTTGATATTAAATATATATATATAGGCTATATTACAATTTATAAAATATTATATACATAGTCGGGCTCTGGCCCAAAACTTCTGCTGTGGCATGTGCCGAGCTTGGGCAGAAATTGTGCGGGTTCAGAAAAATAAATTGGGTCCGATCAGAGCTTTAGGCTGCGTAAGGGCCCACTACCGGCCTCCTTTGCAGGAACCATCGGCTCCGCTCTCTGATCTCACACACACTTTTTGCCCCCTCCACTTCTGAATTGAATCCGGCTCTACTAGCAAGAGCACTGCCTTCATACACGACATGACTGCTCTTCCCACTAAGCTACTGGACGCCCCAATACTATGTAGTTTTTTCTAGTAAATGTGGAGGAATATCAAGTTAGACTGCAGTGCCATATCTTGCATGAGGTAAAAATCTAACAGTTCGCAGTTATATAGTTCAGTGTTTCATCTCCACTTTAATGCGTCTTGTTTTTAATTACTTTTACAGTATGGTGTTGTCTTGTTTCCTCTATGTGAAATCATTCAATAAATGAATTTGGCTTGTCTGTCTGTTGTTGTGTAGGTATGGTGTAACTCCTGAGAACATCATCCTATATGGTCAGAGTATCGGCACTGTGCCTACCATTGACCTGGCTGCTCGCTATGAATGTGCTGCTGTCATCCTACACTCACCACTCATGTCAGGGCTACGGGTGGCCTTCCCGGATACACGGAAGACCTACTGTTTTGATGCCTTCCCCAGGTGAGTCACACACACAGCAGCATACTGTACATGCACGCCATAGAAGTGGTTACATAGACAGCTAGCAACAATTGTAAAATTCTAAAATCGTAAAATTGTAAAACATTGTAAAATCCAGTTGCCACTGTTGGTAACCAGAGCAAAATGCCACATCCCTATGTCAGTATGCAGTAATTTTGCCTGGCAGTGATTTTTATGCCTCCGTACCGGCGATACCAGTGGCCAGAGGCATTATGTTTTCAGGTTGTCCGTATGTCCATGCTTATGAATGCAATATCTCAAGAACGCCTCAAGGGAATTTCTTCAAATTTGGCACAAATGTAATTTCTTAAAATTTTGCACAAACACTCACTTTGGGTGTTTCTCAAAGTCAAGGATCCTTTCTTGGGAGGACGGGAAGGAAAGATCCTGCAGAGGCAAGGCAAGAGTCCTTCCTAGCATTCAGTGAACACACATTGGAACAGACTACTGAATGTCCCCAGGTGTACATCATTAACCCTCAGCAGACTGAGGGGGTTTCAGGGTACTGTGATAATTGTGGCACTCTCTAATGTTGTTGTACAATTTTAAACAAATATATCAGTATTGTCAGACTTTTAGAGAGAATATATTTCTGGATCACATTTAAGATGAGTGGAGTAATGAAGTAAAGACAGCAGCTGAAAAAAGTTATCATTAACAGTTTATACACAGACTCACACACAGAATCACTCTGTCATTTCAAAGTGATCCATATTTTAATCCATATTTTATGTGTGTGTCACCACACACTCAGCTACAATAATATGAATAGTGGATCTGATCTGATGAGCTGCGCTTCTCTGAAACAGTTGACTGCGCCGATTTACATTATACCGCCAGGTAATCCACTGAAATATGTTCACCTCAAAACAACAGAGTAATGCTTTGACCTGTAGGATATTCTGATGTTTCTACTCTGGCCGTTCTCACCACGATTCCCCCAAAAAATACATCTATTGAAACTGACAGAATCAAAGCAATTATCATGTTGTTCTCATGTGAACAGTGGGGGAGGAGGGGAGGAGGGCACTTAACGCTCCATATCTGCTGTGAATGATTAATTTAAAAACTTTTATGTTTTATCTAAATCACGTTATTTAAGAAAAAACTCATTATTTGACAGTGGATGCATTGTTAAGTGTAAATTATGAGATTTCTGTCAATATTTTTTTCACACTTGTATGATTAAAAACTCTTGGAGACATTAATCCAAATAAATGACATATTTATCTAAATTCTGCCGAGTTCCACTGGCGCAGGTTTCATTGAAGAGGCCCCGCCCTCACTTCCAGCAAATCGTGTGCCAAGCATTGTGGGGATTTTATACCCACGGAGAATCCACACATGCGTCCTTGGAATTCCTCTGAAAGAAGGACTTTGTCCTTCGTGAAACTCGGAAGGATCCTAAGTTTTTAAAATAGCTACTGTGTAATTTTTTTTTAAAATATGCTCATTCGTTTTTATGTTTTCCCTTGACTCACTGGAACAATTAATAAAACAAGATCTCAACTTGCACAAAATACATGGTGAAGATACAGGAAATAACAGCTGCAGTGCATCCGCTGAACAGTAAAGCATCACTGGGTTATCATGAACCTGAGTCAATTCAGCATCTGCTGTCAAAGCACACACTGCAAGGTACAATTACAGGAATGTCTGTAATTAGGGCTTGTTATCACCACTGATTTCCTGAATCGATTTGATTTCGAGTCACATGGTGCAGATTCTATTTAATTTGATTCAATGCAACATCCATTTGATTAGTGATATTTCGGTTACAATACCAATTTTGCTTGAATGTGAAAGAGATTCTCAGAGAACTAATACTGTAAATTGTCCAAGGGGGGAAAAAAGTATGTAGAACAGGATTAGAGTTGAATATTTTAAAACTAAATGTTGTTTCTAGTGCAGGAACAGTTATTTTGAAACCGCAAAGTCACCATATAAACTCAGTATCTCGCTGGAAACAAATCTAAATTGTCGATGAAATAAATCATATTCTTGACATCACAATACTGAGGGAAGCTTAGCAAGAATAAAGAACACAGACGTCACATCAGTCAGTATCATTCCGTTCTCCTGTCCTCTGTCCTCCTCCCTCTGCTGCTGAGGAGAGTCACTGCCTGCAGGTTAAGTTTCCGCTGATTATTTTCAAGATACATGGCAAACTAAGCTAAACCATTAAAGTAGTTAGTAACAGTTCACTATTAGCTGAGCTAGCACGCTGTGTTTGGGTAGACATAACGTTAGCAGATGAAAGACTGTGGATACAGCAGATTGAAATTTAAGTTTTCTACATGTTTATACATGCTGAACAGGTGTATTAATAAATTACTGACTTTTTCCTCACTGAGATTTTATTGCACTCACAGTAATGAGTAGTTGTCATCAACTCCAATAATTTAATTTTTAAAATTTTATATACTTTATTAATCCCCCTGAGGGGAAATTCAATTTTTTCACTCCATTGTCATTAACACACAGGTCCAAAAGTCACACACGTGCACAAACAGGACCTATACATGCACAAAGTGGAGAGATGTCAGAGTGCGGGGCCTGCCATGGACAGGCGCCCAGAGCGGTTGGGGGGGTTCGGTGCCTTGCTCAAGGCCACCTCGGCAGTGCCCAGGAGGTGAGTCCCTATAGACTAAGCTACCCTCGCTTATAATCTCCACTTCACCGTCTCCACTGCAGCCGGTCAGTTATATTGTGCGATTATGCATGAATTCGCGAGATCTCGTGGGTCCTCTTGACTCCCGCTGTCCGGCAGAGTTGCACCGCTCCGCACAGCAAAGGCAGCCGCTGGGTGTTGATGGGCAGCGGATAACCAGCACAGCTGTTATGCAATGGACACGCATCCAGTGGAATTCCGGCGTAATACATACTGCCCTGTAATACATAATAGTAATACATACTGCCCTGTCTCCCTGTCTGGGAGATCTTGCACTCACTCGGACAAAATATCAACATTCAGTGACTGGGCGCTATGGCAGGTGTCACAGTACACGGCATTTCGCAGGAGGGAACTGATGATTTTTGGAGACATAACGATCAGATGTCATTGAGAAGTAACCAAAAGGGCCTAAACTATGCAATGGAGGGATATATTCATCATTTTATTGTTGAGAAGGTCGATGAAAAGCTTAAATTACAAGCCAAAATTTACAGGTCACAGTGTAAGCGTGATAAACCGCATCTTGTTGCCGTCACCATCAAGACAACAAGGTATAGGATCAGCATTGTTCCACTGAAGTTAAGGTTTTTGGCTCAGCATATGAGAAAAGGCTAACGGCCTTTTTACCATCTTAGTGTCTCTCCATTAGTTTGGTGCTACAGTATTTACATTGAATCATTCAGCATAACATTTGCCAACCTTTGTTATCTCTGCGATTCCAGATAAATTAATGAAGCTAAGTTCCAGATTTTAATGTTAGTTTAACTAGAGCCCTTTGGACAACAGCTAACGATGTACGATCACCAAAGTACAAAAACTAGAACAAAATAGGCTAATGAACTCCCAACAAACAAGTTGACATGATGAACAACGCAGCTAGGAGCTAACGTTAGGCTAACTTTAGCTAATGTTAGCTAGAGATGTTAAAGATGACTTTATATTTCTTTCCAGCAAAGTGACAATATGTTGCCTCAAACACAATGTTGACTTATCTTAAAACAGATGTAGACATCCTTGTTAATCTTATTCACGTTGAGTTGATGTTGTGGTCTACTGCACAACTTAATCCAAAGGAGACATTTTTCTCGGTTGAGATGTGGTTTAGGAAAAGGGAAAAAAACACCCGTCGCCCAGCCTCTCAGGATACCTTGTGTCAGAGTTGCATGTACCCCATGTACACCATTTAGCCATTTTTAAACTTCAAATCTCCGAAAAAGCTCATAAAACCAAACGAAACTGACTTTCTGTAATGCATTTCAATGAACGTCCAGGCAGAGAATGTCGGAGTGTATTGATCTCACTGAGCTTTGAAATCAGGAACCAAAGAGTTGAACCTGTTGAAATAAACATTCCTTTTGTTATAAGATAAGATACACCTTTTTTCATCCCACAATTGAGAAATTACAGTGTTACAGCAGTCAAAATTTAAAAACTTAAAAAACTAGGCATGCAAAAAAAGTACAACAAATACAAGAAACAGCAATAAATAATAATAATGATAATAATAATAATAATAATAATGAGCAGTGGATAAAAAAGAGAGCAATGGATTAAAGAGAGCATATTTAGTGCAAAGTGAAAATTGTATGTGCAAATAAACAACAACAAGGGGGACAGTTATGCTTATTATGATGTCCCTAAAGTGTCCGTGGTGCAGTTTATTGTGAACAGTGCTGGTTATGTAGCCTGACAGCAGCAGGCAGGAAGGACCTGCGATCTTCACACACTTTGGGTGAATCAGTCTATTGCTGAAGGAGCTCTCCAGACCTTTTATCTCCTCCTGCAGGGGGTGGGAGTCATTAGTCCTCAGAGATGACAGCTTTGCTGTCATGCTCCTTTCTCCCACCACCTGCACAGAGTCCAGAGAGCATCCCAGGACAGAGCTGGCCTTCTTGATCAGCTTGCATGTCGCTCATTTTCAGTATGTGACTGCAGCATGTGCATGAGAGGGGAGGGGCTGCTGAGTGCTCAAAGAGGCGAGCTGAGTGGAGCAAAGAGCTTTCTTCAGAGCTGCTTTTCTGAAGCAAAACAAAAGTTAACGTTCTAAAAAAAGAGAAAACATTGCATGTCCTGTGATGTGACTATCGCACATCGCGATGGCGATGTTCATACGATATATTGTGCTAGAGCCCTGCGCGGGACTGTTACACTCCCGCCTGCATCCGCAATGTGTATGTCCACTCCCGCCCGCTCCCACAAAACTCTGAGAATTTATGCCCGCACAATAATAGAGATCCATGATTTTGTGTCTTCTCCCATCCCGCAGGAGAAAACACGTCATTTTATAGGCTATTAATAAAGAGATTCATGGGGTTGTTTGTTTTGTTTCCCTGGCCTGCATGTCTTTTATAGCGCTCCTATTTCGTTGTTTTCATTTAGTTTTTAATGAAATAAAGGCTGTTTCATATTCTATTCTCCTTCTCTGTATTTTATTTATTTTTCTACCTTTATATAATCACACAGTGATTGAGGTTAAGGCAGGTCTGCCTCCAGGATGAAGTTACTGAGGGGGCGGTTAAAAATTACGAGGGGACAAATCTTTATGCAACGTAAGTCCACAGTGAGTTATAAAGAGTGCGTAATTGTCGCGTGGAATGACAGCCCGTCACCGGTGAAACACAATAAACTGCACGTCTTCTTTCATGTTTGTCTCATGACAGATGGAGCTTACAGACAGACAGACAGACAGACAGGTGGAGCAAGCGGCAAATTGGTATGAAAGCTGGTTCAGGGCATATTTGTCCATTATGAATAAATATGGAGTGGAAACACTCATGCATGTGCACCAAGATCCCGCAGTGGTTTTTTTTAGCCATCCGTTCCCGCCCGCAGCAAAGTCCAAACCGTCCACACTACTTGAACGTTAGCTTGCTAGGTTGCTGCTGCTGCTACTCTCGTCCATGTTCACCCACACCCGCTCACAGTGCACGAACTAGGAACACAACAATGCAAAAATCTGCACCGCATCCGTACCGCGCCTGTGTGTATGGTTTAAACGCGGAAAAGCGCTGCACGAATATTCCGCAAATCCGTCCTGCATTTCTGCATCGCGGCAGTGAGAATGAACCTTTATGAATGGGGGAAATGAGCCCTTTGCACCAGATGTCAGGAAAATATCCTGACTGTAATACAATGTTGAACAACATCAACACTGCACACTGCATCTCTGGGGTGCTGCATTTGAGCATTTCAGTTTTAATGCTGTCTGGACCACATGCCTTCTTTGACCTGGAGAGATTTTATCTGTGTGGTTAGTTCTCCCCAAGTACTTGGGAAATCAAGAGGGTTTTGGTTGTTTTTAATTGTTTCTTCTAATGTTTTGAGTTTTTCTTTTATAATGGTCTGAATTTATTGGTATATCTTTGTACAGATTTTCAAAATGTGTTTTCCAGATGTCGCCATTTGATTTGATTTTGATTAACTGCGTTTTTGATATCTTCAAGTTTCATGTGGGTATCATTTTGTTTTTTGTTTTTAATTGTACATTTATATTTCTTTAAAATTTCATTGAACCTAATGCGTAGGGCTGTGTTGTTTGGTCACTGATGTTTTTCATTCGCTATTTTTCTCAGGTCTTTTCTGTTGGTCTTGCATTCTTGATCAAACCATTTGTCAACATTTTAATAGCCGCCTTGTGAAATATATTTATATCATCAATGGCCTTGTTTACACCATCTCTGGTAGGGACATATTGTTTTTTGTTATATATTGACATGTTATTTATCAGTTCAGGTGAGTTTAAGGCCATGATGAATTTGTCCTCACTTTCTGGGGCCCATCTGTAAGTGGGATTTAGTTTATACAGCTTACTGTCACTCATTTGACCTGAGATTTTAGAGAACACATTTTTTGGTTGTGGTCTGAAAGAGCTGTTTGTTGTCTGTCAGTGAATGCACTGATAGTAGAGGGGTCCATGTCAGTGATTGCGTAGTCTACCGCGCTAGACCCAAGAGCTGAGGAGTATTTGAATCTCCCTGAAGAATCCCCTCTGAACCTACCGTTAACTATGTACAGGCCTAAGGCCCGTCAGAGATAGACTACCTCCCTGCCACTTTGATTTATTTCAGTCAAGGTTGTTCCGATGGGTGATAATTGGTGTGGTAAACAGGGGAGACTGACCAAACACATGGTTGTTGCCCTGTGGGTTGAAGACATCAGGTTCAATTCCCGTTCGTCCATTCAGATCTCCAGTTAGAAGCACGTTTCCTTGGGCCTGGAAATATGTGATCTCTCAATGGAGAGTTTCAAATATGTCTTTTTCAAAATAGGGAGAATCTACTGGGGGTATGTAAATAGCACATAGATATAGATCTCTATCAGTTATACCCAGCGTTTGATCTAATCTTAGCCAAATGTGTGATTTACCCTGTTTTACTGGTGAAATCAAAAGATCTCCTTTATACCACACCAAGATCCCCCCAGATGTTCTGCCCTTGCATATGGTTTTTAATTTTATAGAGGGCACCATGACTTCGTTATATCCCGTAGGACAGTGAGTGAGCATATCATTTTGACACCATGTTTCAATGTTACAATTACATCAATGTCTTTGATGGATTTCGTAAAGTCAGGGTTTCCACTTTTCAGCTCAGTGGTAGAGGAGTGGAGACCCTGAATATACCAACAGCTTATATGAAACAAACGCATTTAAAAACAGTTAAAATGAACCTATATAGTGAGGCAAATATAAAAACACCTATAACTATGTATACAGTTACTACACTAGATAATGATTTGATATGAAATTTTATGGTAGCATACTGTTTTCACTAATACTACTACTGTACTGACTACTACCTTTTTATTGTGTTCTGAATATGTGCATCTTAGCTGGACAGAAGCCGGGTGCAGAGGGTTTGTAGCATCTCTCTGATGTCTCCCAGTTCAGAAGGCAGGTGCCGCAGCATGTCTCCACCGCTGATGCTGCAAAGGGTGTCGGCGGGCAAAAGGTCGAGGATGGGGAAGGCAGTCCCCTCCGGCTGCGCTCCACATCTGTGAGGTGGTGGGTGCACGGGGAGTCAGAGGCCCATGTTGAATTGTCATGTCTCCTTGCATTAGGCGGGATAATCCTGGGGTGATGATGGAGAGGAGAAGGCCTGGGGTGGTCTCCAAAACCCTGAGTAGAAGTGGGGGTTGGAGGGCTGTGTCCTAGAGCCATGTCTTTGAGGGACTTTGCAAATATCCTCACCCTATCTCTTTGTAGATGGAGTCCATCATAGAGGTCCCATGTCCCAATGGTTGGGTGGAGGGCCAGGTGGACATTGGGTAATGTGGCACATCCTCTTCTGATCTCCATATTAATATCATTGATGATATGAGGAGGAGTGTCTGCCCTGGGTAGCAGGGTGGAGACCACAATGCGGGTGTCAGGGAACTCCTTACTGGCCTGCTCCGCCATCTTCTTCACTGCAGTGTCCTTATAGAGGCGGTGCAAGTCATTTGTTCCTGTGTGGATCACCAGACATTCAGGGTTCTTGAAGATCTCTTTTTTCAGTAGCTTCATTGCTTGGCCTGTGGTGCTGCAGCGTTTAGACAGCACTTTTTTAACAGGAAAAAGCTAGTTTGTGTCCAGGTATTTCCCATTAGAGTCAGCCAGCAGGACCACTTGTTGGTCTTGCTCCTCATGCTGAGTGGAGGAAAGCTGGGATGGACAGAGCTGGCTGTTGGTAGCTGGTTGTGTGGCTGGATCAGCAGGTGCCAGGGTGTTGCTGGGCACAGAAGGTGGGATAGAGACGAGGCAGGGGTCTGCGTCACTGGCAAGGAGAGTATGTGTCTCTGTACTTCTCATTGTGGGAACTGATGAGAGTTTGACAGGTGTTGGATTTGCCTGGTGAGGCTCCTGTCTCTCTTCTTAGCATGATCCTTCCCATTGGCAAGCTGAGCACGGAGTACACTGTTCTCCTGTTTGAGTGCCTCTAGACAAAGTCTAGAAGTCCGAAGTCAGATGCCAAGGTCTGGTTGTCTCTCGAGATGCTGGAACTCCTCTTTAAGGTGCTGTAGAGCGTTGTCTGAGGGGTCAGACAGCCTAGCCTGAGTTTGCTCTTTAAATTCAGCATAGTCTAGCTCCAGCAGGGCCAGACTCTCCTTCATCTGGTTGGTGGAGCAGGCAGGGGTCGGAGGGGCAGAGATGGATAAAGTGGTGGGGTTCTCTGCTGGGCTTTCAACATCTTCACAGTCAGAGAGGGCAATGATTCTCTTGGTGTCCACCTCATTTTTAAACAAGGGGAATGCCTCTTCAAATGAATCCATGTTAGCTTCATTTCTTTGTGTCATGATCTTTCCTTTGGTGTGGTATGTGATGGTAAGCAAAGGGTCATCCTTGTCAAGGTGTTTATCTTTACAGATCTTTAATTGATAAGTGTTCAGGAGCTCATTCTTTTTGCAGCTTACTCTCTGTCTGTCTCTGTGTCTTACATTCTCTCTCTTTTTTCTCTTTGTCTCTCTCTGTTTCTCTCTCTTCAATTTAATGGACTTTTTTGAAGTGGAATTGTCAGTGTGTAGGACTTCTGTTGTTGATTTACAAGAGGAGCCCACACTTCACTATCATACAGTAATGTTGGTTCAATTATAGATTGTAATATTTTGAGCCAGATTCTAACAGGTATATCTTAGCTTGAAAAACTTTTACATAGCATATAAATCTCTGCTTCCCATGTCTCTGAGATCATTAACAGTCAGGTTGATACTTCCTGTTGAGGTAATTTTTAGTCCCAGATATGTGTAGGTGGTTGTGTGTGGGTTCTCTGTCAGTGGAGCCCAGCAGGAATCTGATTGGGTTTCCCTGACACCTGGGTTGTTTCTGGAAGACCATATTTTTAGTCTTTTCTAGATTGATTGTCGGGGCCCAGGTGTGACAGACGTTTTGTAGATGACCCAGTTGCTGTTTTAATGCTTCCTTAGATAGAGCTAACAATATTAGATCATCTGCAAAAAGGAGGCATTTAATGTCTGTGTTAGAAATGCTGAGTCCAGGGATATCTGACTGTTCTAGCGGTTTTCATCAATATAAATGTTAAACAGGGTGGGGCTGAGGCTGCAGCCCTGTTTCACCCCTCTGCTTTAGGGGAAGAAATCTGTTTCCATATTGCCAATTTCCACGGCACATTTACTCGGTTTTAAGGTATACCGTGATATAAAAGTTGATGGTTATCATATGGTGTACATTTGCTTATCTACAATATTGAAAGAAAATCTCCCCTTTATTTTAGGTATTTTTTAAGGGGAGACTTTTTATATACACATGCTTTAACAAAATGGTTTCAAATTGTAATGATAGCAATAAAATGTTTGTTCATCCAACAATAATCCTTCTGTCTTCACTCCTTTAAGGGTCATTCTTCCTGATAATAAAGATTTTGTAATATTGTGATACCGCGATATTTTCTAAGATGGTTAGCGTACCATGAAAATCTTTTACCATTGCAACTATACAATCCATTATGTCAAAATGAGTCTCTCTGTTTCTCTTTTTCTCGCTGTCTCTGTCTGTCTGTCTGTCTGTCTGTCTCTCACACATACACTCACACACACACACACACACACACCAGTGGCGGCTGCTGGTCTTTCAAACAGGGGAAGCTCACTTTAAGTCATAAAACATGACATCATGAAATTTGTCATATTGTAGCGAGGCAGTAACTTATTAAAGGAACATTTAATTGAAGCAGTTTTTCAACCACACTCATGCCACAGAACCACAGCAAAACACACCTCAAAGATTTTCAGATGGGTTTAAACACCTGAACTGTACTGTACAAACGGAGAAAATGAGCTATATCGCTTATGGAAATAAGGAACTCCGGACGGAACTCTGTCAGAAGACTCAATTCGCCAATGCCGGTGTGTATTTCCAAAGCGCTGTCAATCACAAAGGGGTTCAGCCTTAAGACAATTCCTCCAATCATCATGCATACACTGAGCGTCCTCCCGCCTACCGCTCCATTAGGTTCCAGGGAAGCTGAACCTCCCTGGAAGTGACGATTTTGTCATATTTATCCAGTGACCGTCTCACTTTGCTGCATGAAAAAAACCTGCTCAGTGCTGTCTCATAGGAATGCTTGGAGGCTCTGCGTCCACCGTGCTGACATGAGAATGTATGACAGGGAGGTCGCGTTTGAAAACTGGTGATAAACAGCTGATGTTTTAACATCATAGTTATGATGTTAAACGCATCCTAGTGCACGTTTAATGCAATGTAAATTCTTATTTTAATGTAAATTCAATAGTGCATATTTGACCATTTCTTCTATGAAATTTTGGGGGAAGTTCATCCTCCCTTGTTGTCTCAGCAATCGCCCCTGACACACACACACACACACACACACACACACACACACACACACACACACACACACACACACCTAACTGAGCCATGTGTAGACTGGCCCTCCTCTCCATGCAGTCAGAATCAAAACATGATCCTGCATGGGAGGAAGGATTGATTTTGGCTTTTCCCCACAGAGAAGATGGCTGGCCAAATTCCTGAATAGAATCAGTCCGGAGTTCATAGAGTTCATAGATGGTTAGTATCGTGTATACCTCTGCACAAATGTGTCCAAAACTCCAAATGAAAATTGAAAAGGCTCTAAAGGGACCAGAGGTATTAACAAAACAGAGTACCTACAAACTTAAAACACATATTTGGAAGCTGCACAGTCCGAGCAGTGTGATTAGCTATTCAGTTAATTTGTTCAGAATATTTCCAGGCTCCAGCCAGGGCTGCTGTGGCAGCTGAAGCAGCAAGATAGGGTCAGGAAGGGATAACTGTAGGGGATGAAGAGTGAGATGTGGGAAAGGAGGAGGACAGCAGCCAACATGCTGCTGTGGAAAGAGCCAGTTTGGGCAGAAGCAACAGGTGAGATTGACAGCAGATATATAAATGCAGAGCAGGTCAGAAAAGCAGATAACTCATTTCTATTCTTCTGTGCCTAGTAGAGGCACTGGATTTTATCCAGAGCTGCTCAATAAGCTTCACTTTAAGCCTTTGATGTACCACAGAAAGCATGTTAAATTTAGTATCTGCATGTGCCCTCTTATGAATAAACTATCAGGAATAAAGTTTTAATTTCTCTTTTTTTGTTTTTCATCTCATATATGTAATTTCAAGATTAAAAATGATCACAAATAAAAATACACACACACACACACACACACACACACACACACACACACACCCGGAGCCACGCACACAGAGATCCATTCATCATTAAATGCCCCAACATTCTCGGCCAAAACATACGCGGAATGGACTTCATGGAGGTCCGCGCGGACTCAAAGCAGACGTCCGCAAGCCCTGTGCGCGCAAAGCTCCGCGCACCAATGACTGCTCGGCATGTATTTTTCACGGATATTTTTACAGGAAACTACAACGTGGAAGTGCGCTTGACTATGAAAGCCCGAATGACTGCGGACATACCTCGCAGAGTAGTAGTCTCTGCATGTTTCTCCTGTTTGTAGAAGAGCATCAAACTAGCTGGTAGCCCATCTCACACCGCTGCAGCAATCCTATACTGCCCTCGTGCGGTTAGGAGCTGAATTGCATGTCAAATAAAGGGGGGAAATAAGACAGCAAATAGTAATAGTCGCATTAAAAAATCTATTTTTCAAAAATAAAACGACTATTCGAAATTCGAAAATTGTCACCCATCCCTAATCACAATGGAGCAGCGCCAGGACAGCATCAGATGCCAGGCCACTCTTGCATCTGGTAGGTTCCCATTTCAACCGCACGTGTACAGTAATATAACTTGAGTATATTCAAATAATTTCTAACCATTTTGTTGTTTACAGGCATCTAACTGAAGGACTCCTTTGAGCCCACTGTTGTTTTGGAGCATGAGGCAGTCATTGGTGGGTTCAAGTGCCTTTACTGGCTCATAAAAAATGAACTGGCCCACCACACAAACTACCCAAATCAGTTGAGCCTGATGAGTGTCCAGGGTGCATCTACCTCTGAAAATTAAAGGTAAAGGTCACATAGCCATTGTTCAAGATTAAACTCAGTCTTTGCATTGATGAATTAAAAAAATAAATTACAAAGTCCTTTTCCCTTTTTCTCAATGTCAAGATTGAAGATCAACTTGTCTTATTTCATGTTGTCTGCTGAGTCAACACTTTTTACTGTGTATAAATTAGGGACTGTGTTCTGCACTGAGGTTTAAATGGTTATGGATGTACTGACACCTGGTCCGACACACTGAGGATGATTTCTACCACAGAGTTTTTCAGTATGAAGTTAACAGAGTGCTGAAGAGAAAAGAGTCCTTTGGGGGTTTGTTTGGTTCATTTACATCAAATTCAGCTTCTTACAAGATGGTTCTTTTCTTCAGGCCTTGCAATAAGGCTTATTTTATATTTTCTCTTGTTACTCTCCCATCAGAACCCTTTAATCACCAGTTTAATACCAGTTGAATTCTTAATTTCCTGTTGGTTGAGAAATTAAATGAAATTAAAAGGAAATTTCAGTTTATTTCAACCTGTCTCCTATCATCCTAAATTTGTTTCAAGTGACTAGTCACATAAAAATAATAGTTAGCATGTTAGCCATTAGCCTAGATACAGCCGGGGCGCATAGTAGCATCAGACCTGTTAAAACGTAAGTGAACGGGCAATCTTCAAGTGCAAAGTTAGTCCACTAAACAAGCTTTTTTTCCACAAAGACCGCCTCATATCGTTAGGATAAATGTCAGAGAACATATAGAAAACGACATGTAAACGTGTTGTCTTACCTTACCGGTGTGCTGCCATGTTTGTTTACCCCTTTAGCTCTGCTTTCCAAAGCGCGGCCGACTTTCCAAAGGCTGCAACTGGTCCCATTCCTTGCAGCAGAGGCGCTCCTCTTCTGTGGGCACTGGGGCACAGCATTCACAGGTACACCACCAATCTCCAGAGCTACGCAGCCTTGCAGCAGCCATTCTTCCTCTCTCGTCCTCTACCTGTTGCGCCTCTCTCTCTCCTCCGTTCTTCATTTTCATGAAGCTCTTCCTCAGTGTATTCTGGCTCAAATAAATAAGGGCGGCTATCAAACTCTGCAAAATCAAATTCCTCCTTCACAAAGTGGAAGTCTGGCAAAAAGTCAGCCATTATTCTGTAAATCTTTCATAAAATAAATGAACTTTTCAGACTACTGTCCAGTTCTGCCTTCCAGCTGTTGCTGCTTGTTCAGACATGCTATGAGATCGCTGCTTGTTCTTGCGATATTTCGGCCGGGCTTTGGAAAGCAGAGCTAGATGGTAAACAAACATGGCAGCACACCGGTAAGGTAAGACAACACGTTTACATGTCGTTTTCTATATGTTCTCTGACATTTATCCTGACGATATGAGGTGGTCTTTGTGGAAAAAAAGCTTGTTTAGTGGACTAACTTTGCACTTGAAGGTTGCCCGTTCACTTACGTTTTAACAGGTCTGATGCTGCTATGCGCCCCGGCTGTATCTAGGCTAATGGCTAACATGCTAACTATTATTTTTATGTGACTAGTCACTTGAAACAAATTTAGGACGATAGGAGACAGGTTGAAATAAACTGAAATTTCCCTTTAATGTTTTTTAAAATTCTATCCACCGCCCAAGAATTTGTAAATAGTGAAGTTTGTTTAACTTGAAAACCACTGTGATTTCATTAAATAGTTAACTAAACTAATACTTAAAATTATCCTCTAAAAAAGCTTGAAATATTCTTAAAGAATCCCAGAGAACAGACCCCTGCAGCACAAGGCATGTGCAGCACCAAACCGCGAGAGTTTTGCTTTTTAAAGACGTGGAAGTGGGAAAGAAATTCAGCATCCGTCTCTGCTCGCTCCGGGCACTTGTTGAACTGGAAATAGTAAGAGAGTTGGAGGGGGACGGAGTGTTTTAACGCCAGACTAGCTTACTTGTTGTTTAGCTTAATGATGTGTTATTGCCTAAATTAGACTGGATATATTAAGTATTAAGTGTGTTAACTGTGTTGACTGTGACAAGGTAAGTTAATGAGGGAGAGGCAGGGGTTCTTGCAGTTTGGCAGAATAAAAACTCACATGCTGTTGTCAGGCATTATGCTTTTAATGAAGGATTGATGCCATGGGCCAAATTTAAGAACGAAAATACTAAATCAGAAAAAGAAATATCTCGCTAAAAAGGGCACTTATCGAGTCAGATGGCAAAAGGACAGGCGCTTGAGCACCACCTAGGATCTGTCTGTGCACATGCCTGATGGCCAAGTTCAGGGACCACCTTTACCACCCTGGGTGTCAATGACCTGAAATAAAGTAATAGTAGTTTGAGACCATTGTATTTATTGTCTGTCAATTCATACTAATTATTATGTCTAAGGTAATAATGTACAGTAATCTGATACTGTAGTAGTTATTCATTAACTAATAATCCTTATGTCTGTAATTGCAACATCTCTAGGACACACTAGCTCTCTTTGCACAAGACCATCAAGCCCCAATTGAGGAACCTGAGTGCTGTCCCTTGGAGCACTGGCAGAGGAGGCAATGGGGAGAAGCTGTCCAGTGGCAAAGTGACTCCATACATTCTGTGCTAAGTACAGATTTGTAGCAGCAGTACAAGTTTAGGTTCCTCTCACAATTCAGACTCTTAGGAGCATCAAAGAGGCCGGACAGACTCCACTCACTGGATCATTCCTGTCCCGCCTCCATTAGAACCCTGATGAGCCCAAAGACGTTGAGAGGTCAACATACGTACAGGTCGAGATGTCCAAGAAGTGCCTAGTGAGGAGCAGTGGGCCAGAATCCTGCAGGAGGTAAATGCCTACATTTCTGTACAGTGAACTTTTCCCTTCCTTGTCAAACACAATTTTACTATTTGCAGGCTCTTTGACCTGGCCCTTAATCACTGTAGTAAGGGTCGGTGTAGGCTTTCTCTAAAAAGATGTTGATCTGTCATTGTAGGTTACATAACTGGCCTGGAAACACACCTGGACAGGAGGTTCCATGATCTGGACTTCTTTGGGGCCCTCAGTGCTTTGGCTCTGCAGTCAGCTGCTCTACAGGATGATACTACTTGTTCAAAAATCATATTTTCATTGGGGCATTCAGAAGTACTGCTGGGCTAACCTCTGCCCATGCCTGAGCCTCCTTGTTAGCATTGCACTAGCTGTCCCTGGTTCCATTGTGAACTGTGAATGTGACTTTTTGATGATTAACAGGGAAATAGCATCACTTTGAAAAGCACAACAAATAACTACACATTTTCTTTATGTTAGGATCTCCATAATGGTCCCTGTCTTCCTTGGTCCCAGAGGCCTTCCCATGTGATAGGGTGTTGGAATATTTTTTCAGAATCAAGTTGGCTGTGGAGCAGTCACTTAAAGTGTAGCATACTCACTTTATATATACTGTATTTTTTAAATTATTTGACACAGTGTTGCAGTTTCAAAAATGTTCTGGCACACCATTAAGTCTTAGTTACGGGGGTACAGGATTAAAAACTCTTTACTCAGAAAGATTGTGTATATGAACATAGTCTCATGAAGGCCTGAGGACTAAAAGGTTTAGCGTGCTTAACATTTTTTCTGAACACCAGTTTTGCCTCTTTTACTAAGAAAATGATACTGAAGTTAATGCAACGCAGCTTTTATTATGTATTTATTACGTTCAGTTAAAAGTCACCCATTTCATCCAGCTAAAATGATTTATTTTCCTTGATGTCAGCTTTCATGAAAGATGTTGTTGCAAAATGGTTGCAGTATCAATATCATCCGCCAGATAAACTTGGTAACATGTTGACACAAATATTATGGTTTACTAGCAGTTTGTTTATAGAGGATATCCCTTATATAAATAAACAATTATTAAATAAAAAACATGATAATAATAACTGATTTAATAGATAGCAACAATACGATTATGACCTTCCAGAAATTCTCACAATTAGATGGTCCTTTATGTACACCACTAGAATGTAATAAAAATTATTGTATGATCATCCAGCATTTGGGGAAAAATGCTATAGCTAAAAAACCAAGACAACAATTAGTATGCTGCCCATATATTAGAGACCAGTCAATATAACTTAGATAAGTACAATATCATTCCAATCAAGTGGTGGCTGTAGCTCAGTCCATAGGGACTTGGGTTGGGAACCGGAGGGTCACCTGTTCAAGTCCCCATCCGGCCCAAATATGGAGCGTGGACTGGTGGATGGGGAGGTGCCAATTCACCTCCTGGGCACTGCCGAGGTGCCCCTGAGCAAGGCACTGAACCCCCCCAACCGCTCAGGGCGCCTGTCCATGGCAGCCCCCCTCACTCTGACATCTCTCCACTTTGTCATCTCTACTTCGTGCTTGTATAGGTCCTGTTTGTGCATGTGTGTGTCTTTCGGACATGTGTGTGAATGACAAAAGAGTGAAAAAACTGAATTTCCCCTCAGGGGGATTAATAAAGTATATAAAATTAAATTAGATTAAAAAAAAATACCTCCAATAAGTGGGAAGACTCTATTAATTTAACAATTCTATGGAAAGATGTGTTTAACATTATTTATGAAGAGAGAGGAGGAGCGCACACCAGGGTTGGCGAGGTGCTGACCATTGACGAAAAAATACAAATTTGAAAAAAGATGTCATCAGGGTTTTTTTAACATTATTTATAACACGACCTAAGATGTATCTGTATGCATAATACAAAGGTGGATAATAGAGCACATATTAGAGCACAAACGTCTCGTGTTTATTTAAAGGGCCAGTGTGTAATATTTGGCATGGTTTATTGTCAATCTGAATCTGAATCTGAATATTCTACCCATTAATATGTTTATACAAGTGTATAATTGCTATAAAATAGAATTTGTTTGGTTTTGCCCTGCAATCTAGAATTTGACCACTGATGTCACTGTTTTCAACCCATTTTACACACTGGCCCTTTAAATACAGTCAATTTTAGCAGATGGTTAGATGTTAGCTTTCACTGTTATTTTATTGGTAACCTGAACGCAGGCTACTGTGGGCCATAGCCATTGCCAAAACAGTGAGATACCTGATGTAAGCTCTGTATTAGCCACTTGTGAGTCTTCTCCTGTTCACCAGCAGGAATAAACACATCCCTCCTTAGCTCTTAGCCAGCTACAGCTTTGCCATCTCCCTCAGTTTACCAAGCTGACAATATGTTCACTTTGTTATAATCTAAGACATCTATAAACTAGCGATGCATGATATTGGATTTTTTTGCCAGTAGCTGGTATGCTGATATGTAACACTTCATTTGGCTGTTAACCAATATTGATTTATTCACCTTCTTACCCAACTAAATTTATTGATCCTCAAGTGTCTTCTGTAGTGTAATTAACATTATATTATACATGCATACTCTTATTGTGATGGCCCACCAGCAGATGGAAACATGAAATACAATGTTTTCCAATGTATGTAATATTCATTCATTGTGCAAATTAAGAAAAAGCAGAAAAAGATTGCAAATTTTTGCAAATCAATCAAGAGGAGAAAACGTGCAGTTCTACAAACTGATAGGTAACTCGTTGATTGGACAGCTTTGGCGTTTGTCACCCTGCATCATCAGGACCCATGTATGGAAGTCAAATTCTGATGACTGACGGAAGTTTAGCTGGTTGTAAGCATTATTAGTAGGCTATCATTAGACTGCAAATCAATGACATGTTCCATATCATGCCCAGTGTACCATCACACAGTTTCTCTACTTTCTTCTGTTTGTTATAGTTTTGTTGCTTTTCTGTACTGCTTGTGTTGTATTGTACTGTGCTGTTGGTGTCATTGTTTCATTACCATGTATTGTAAAGTGACCTTGGGTTTCTTGAAAGGCGCTATATAAATTAAAGTTATTATTATTATTATTTATGTTATGAATAATGACAAATAGAGACAGGGCGGAAGGACGGCATCTTGTACAGTAATGATTCAGGGCTTAATACAGTGGGATTCCCATCACACACTTTCCACAGAGTCAGATAAAGTGATGGCAGTTTTTACAGCTTTTTAATCAGGGAAAATATCCCCAATGATGTGCACATGTGTTACCATGGTTACATATATGTGTTAGCACAAATAGGTTATGAGATATACATGGCCTTTATCAGGTTCAATTATGAGATCGCAGACAAATTTCATGATCAGCAGATATATGATTTTAGCATGCTTTCAACAGCTAAACCAATAATAAATATATCTGCTATCATAAAATCCTGTAGTTGGTTCGTTTTGTTTCACACCACAAACAAACTGCACCAGAGTCTGTTTGGAAGACACCTTTTTGAGCGGCCTTGGTTCAGATGTTTGGTCTGCACCAGGGTTTGATTGACAGCTTTCACACCAGTCCAAACAAACCGTACTAGCCACACAAACGGATCAGAGTTTGCTTTAACTGAACCAAACAGGTTAGGTGTGAAAGCACCCAGAGTCTGACTATGACATGTTGGCTAACATGGTGGACATGCAGAACTCTGATACATCCCAACAGCAATCTTCTAAAAGCCTGTTTTTGCACAGTGGCCCTCAGGAACTATCAGTGTCCCCCGCACTTTTTTACAGCCGTTACAACCATTCAATTCGTTTTTATCATGTGGTAACGTGTTTGTCCGAGCCGTCTTTAAACACACCATGCAGCATACACATGCTGTCCTGTTGGTATCTGAATCAATCGCACAGACAAGACATGTGCTTCTGGGCAGTGTGCCGCTGTGTGTTAACTATGTTCAGCAAACCAGCCAACAAGAAGCAAAAAACCTTGCAAAAGTATGCTTTTGCATGTAGATAATGTTAGCTAAATGATGGCTAATTAATAGATGCCAATATATCAAGTTAAGCTAGTTAACAAGAATACTAATGTTATTGTTACCAATGTTAAATCACTTGCTAGCTAGTTTCATGCTAGGAAGTGATGATGATCATACAGGGTCTTCACAGGTGAGGAGAGATTATAACTGGCTGAGAGATAATATCTGTAGCATAAAAGTGACTTTGCAATTAATTTCCACAGCTATGTCACCACTACTATTTTTAATTCTATTTATAAATTTTGCTTTGCACATTTATTATCTATATTATTGCAATAGATAGAAGAGGCACAGGGAGAAACCAGGCAGGTATTTGGCACTTAATTATCTGGCTACTTACCCTTTAGATGCTCGAGGGTCATTCTGTGTCAACTCAACCAGAGTTTGGCAGCTAAAACTTAAGACTTTGATAGTATATAATTTTAAAGAACTAAAGTCAGTCCCCTGGTGCTGTACTGTGGCTGTTTGTGGTTATGTGGTTCTTTAGCTGCTAAGGAGAGGTGCAATTGAATGCGAGAGGATGATAAATCACTCAGTAGACCTCTGAACAATTTGTCTCCCTCACTTCTGAAATGATGGCTACACCCCTGCTCCCAGTGCACTGTAGACACTATGCCAAGGCAGTGAAAACCCTTTACTGATTAGGTTTTCTGCTCTGTGAATTAGAACCATCAACTGATGAATCTTATGCATATTGGCCCATCAGATTCAGAACATGCCAGATTTGAGTGTCAAGAATTTATAAATGTGAAAAAAAAAAAAAAAAAAAGTTTTAAGACTAAGTGGTGCAGTGTGTATTAGCATACATAGCTGTCTACCAGTCTTTTTTAAATATTATCACTGGGGGGTGAAATTATAGACATAGTGGATAAAATACGTCATTTATATCATATCCTGGGGTTGTCAAGTTATTTTAGACTTCCATGGTTAGATTTAAGGTTTTTCTCAATCTGTGTTCTTGTCTGCACTTGTGTTGGGAGGGACTGAACATTTGTCAAGGCCTAAGTATTAGCCCAAATTAAAGTCAACATTTACATTGGAAACATCAGAAAATTCACTTGCCATGCCTTTTTATTGTCAAGGATGTTTTAAGAGTCAACTTGTGCATGATCTTGGAGAAGACAAATATCCCAGCATGCTTTTTACATCAGTCAGTGGCAATGATGGAAGACAGCCAATCCCACAGCTGTATTTGTTCTACAAGAGTTGTGTCACCAAAACAATCTCAACTCATATTCCAAAGTCTTACTTGTTCCAGAATTTTATCAGCACATCAAGATTGCTGGGATGTCAGTGAACAGTATTCTTAGCAGGTTCAGAACTTTTTGTTAATGTTGGCTTAACAATTTAGCTTGGAAATGTATTTTTGAAAGTACATGTGTGCATATGTGTTGTGTTAAACTGCAGTCCAGCTTAAGTGGTTATGGCAGCAATAATACTGTTGTCTCATTCAAAAATTTAGTACACTGTGTTTATTCCGTTCTTATAAATTTGAGTTTGAATTCCTAAGTTCAACTTGCCGACTTCAAAATCCCAAAAGTTGAGTCTGAAATAGCTGTACTCTATACTGAGAGTGCACTATGTTTTCCACCACAATAGCCCCTTTTCCACCGCAGGAACTTTTCTCATTTACCCGGGCTTTTGAAAAGCCTCGGTGCGTTTCCACCTAAATTACCCGGCGGAAAAACTTTCCCTCAACCCCAAACTTTCCCTGAATAATGTACCTAGTTGGGGGGTAGGCCTTTTCAGATTACCCGGAATTCTTGAGGGGTGGGGCTGTGTGCCGAGGAACGCTGATTAGTGGACTCACACTTGCAGCGTTCCGCACTTCCTGGCACGGGCAGCCACTGCAAACTTTATTTCATTTCTACAAGCTTCACTTCCTTTGTGTTTTGATTAAAGATGGGTACCGACACCCGGTACTAAATTATTACCGGGGCTAAATTATCAAAGACCATAGTATTGATAAGCGCTAACGGTATCGGTTCTTTGTGCCTGCACTGAACTCCTCCGCATACACACACACACACCTATACAACACGGTAACCGGTGAACAGCCAAGCGGCGGAAACAAAGTGAAGATAACTTGAAAATGACAGCAGCTACACTTGTTACTGTAAGTGACATTAACCCTTAGTGGGTAAGAAGCCAATACTTTATCACTACATGTGTTCAGTAAGCATGAACATGTAAAACATGTAGACAGTGATATTCAGTATGCTCCGTCCACAGTCTCTCATCCACCGACACTAACATTATGTCTTACACAAGGACAGCATGCTAGTTCGGCTGATAGTGAATTGTTACTAATAAGCTGTCTGTATGTAGACTAACTTAGTTTGACATTTATCTTAAAGTACTTTTAAACTTAGCAGCTGGCTGAGACAAACAGCCCCAACTCTCCCCACACTGACATGTAACCAGCCAAGCTGGCGGAGCCAAATACAGTGAGTAATCAGACTTGGTGTGCTCACTCAAAAGTCTCAAAGATTAATTGGGTGCCGGTCCATAAAATCACAGTAAAGTATAGAAACCTGACAGCACTCACTAATAAGTATAATACTTTTAATATAGTGGATTGCACAGCAGCAGTCAAATGGACGCGTTTCAGCTCATAGCCGAAACGCATACATTGGAGCCAAATACAGGGCACACGCTGAATCATCTACGTGAATACATTTTCCGGATCTTTGAGGTGCGGTGGAAACGCAAACCACACAGATTACCAGGAATTATTTTACCCAGGTAGATAAATTTCCTGGTAATAAAAGTTCCTGGAAATGTTGGTGGAAAAGGGGCTAATAAGTCAAAGTAGTCCATTTTAACAATGTGTTTAAATCTCAAGTGTTCAGCTGTCCAATCCAATCCAGATTGTAATGATTTGACCCATTCTACTGTTCTTAGCTTAGTGTTGCCTTTTCATGTTGTCTGTCTTCCATACTTACCCTTAATCTCTTTCTTTCACTTTCCCCTCCATAGTATTGACAAGGTGTCCAAGGTGGCATCCCCAGTTCTGGTGATCCACGGTACAGAGGACGAGGTGATCGACTTCTCCCACGGCTTGGCCATGTATGAGCGCTGCCCCCGTGCCGTCGAGCCCCTGTGGGTGGAGGGAGCTGGCCACAATGACATTGAACTGTATGCCCAGTATCTGGAGAGACTCAAGCAGTTCATCTCCTTTGAGCTTCCCACCTCCTGAGGGGAGCTCCGCACCCAGGCCAGGGTTCATCTCAACACACTCAAGAAGCCGCCTCCTTATCATCTCCCAACTTCCTGTCTTTGCATAGGGGTAGGACTGGATTAAGCTGATCATACTGTTCTCCCCTTTCCTTGGAGCCATTTCAGGGTAGGAATGTGTAGTGGTCCAGAAGAGGAGGGGATTTTAGATTGTTGAGGTGCAGCCGACAGTAAGGCCAGTGCTGACCAGGAGTGAAGCTTTTGCTTAACATGCTGTCCCCCAAACCTGGCCGGTGCTCCTTCATGTGGACACAGTTTGCCAGTGAGCCCAGGCCAAGGCAGTGTTTGCACTTGTTTCTCAATCTTCATCAGTTTCTCATCTTCAGCTCTCCTTCCCTCCACTCCTCACTCTGCCTCCCTGACTTTCTGTGTGCCCTCACTGTGAGCTTCAGCCTGTTTCTTTTCCTTTTTCTTCCCTCTGTTTCTCCCACAATCCTTGCTTTCCCTTTGACCAAGTTTTTGCAATGTCCAAGCCTGATTTTTGTATTCTTTTATACAAAGTGAAGAAGTATTTTGCACCTCAACATACAATTAAAGTTTTTTTTTTACTTTTTCTGTATTTTTAAGTTACCATTCAGGGTTTACCAAACAATTGCACTTTTAATGTGCAGATACTTTCAGGTAATGATTTTTTTCTGTGTTTGGATATGTATATGTTGGTTTCTTTTGTTATGTGCATTCCATGTGTTTCTTAATTGCAGGTAGAACTTTATTTTTTAGTGGGTGCGTGTGTGTTTGAAAGCTGTTAACCAGAGTGCACCTCTGCACATCTGGCCTTTGTAGCTGTGATCCATGTAGTCTTGATGCATGCTACCCTGTCATACAGGAAGGAACACAGTAATGTCAAACTTCTTAGAGAAATTAAGCAATTTACAATATGCCTTGCTCACTGGCACACATACAGTTCTCGGAGAAAATAATTGCATTTCTTGAATAATTTGGAGCCACCAGTAAATTCAGCATACAGACAGCAGCTTAAGTACTTAAAATGCCAACGTTTATGACTGGTTTGCTTCTTCACAATCGTACAAATGATACACCATGAAAGCCTGTTTATTCCAATAGATTGTGATTGGTGGGTCATTTATATGCATTCCATGCTGAATTTACCACAGGACCTAAACAGTTTGTAGGATGCCTCAGCAGGTCATTGAGTAAACTGACCTTAACAATCGATGTTGCAGAATACAAACGCATCTTGACAACTCAACACCTGGTAAAGCCATTGTTAAAGAAGTAATATTGCTCTGTAACCCGGTCTAATTATTGTGGTCATGTTGTGTATGCATCAGAGTTTTCTCTTACTGTATCTGTAAATTGTATCAATTGCCACTAAGCAACACCGCAATGAATATCCCAAATGTTGGGTGGTACAGAAGCTTACCTCAATAGAAGAGAGGGCAGCAGGTATTGGGGCTATACTTTTGTTACCTGGAGATCATGTGGTAATAAGACTTGACAACTGATTCAAATGGAAACACATTTGAGTCAGTACTATAAACTCAAACTGGGGAGCATGGTGCTGGATTTACCTGCAGACAGAGGACACTGAACGGTCAACTCTGCTCCATGTCAAAGTGAACATGCTGTTTCTCGGTTTAGGTGTTATCAGTCATTTCACACTACAAAAAAAAGCCTTATGTTTGTAAACATTTCACCCAGGCCTGTTGACTCCAGCAGGGCTTTCATGGTCTTCAGGGGGGCTGATAACTGCTGCTATTCATCAGAGAATCAATCAGTCAATCACTGTGAAAGCCAGACAGTTTAGGGAACACTAAAAAGACAGTAAGGTGTGAAAACCAAATTCAACCTGACCACTGTCACCCCAGCACTGTCAGCCATGTGTTCCTGCCTGCAATAGGAGCAGGATGCACTCTTTTACCAACACTGTTGTCTGCTGAGCCCTGTGATAGTTCTCCTCTTATCCCAGCTCTAACTCCAAAGACATCTGAGAGAACCACGATGGGGAAATGGAATACTGTGGAAGTAAGCATGCCAGTCACCTCTCATAGTTGTGGACATTTTGACTTGTATCAGCTGTATTTGAATCATTTGTTCTTCTCCTCCTGCAAAGCAAAACACTAAAAAGGTTTAGTGACACATAGAAAAACAGGTACAACACTACCAAATTGAAGTAAATGCTGAACATGTTTTCAGAGAAGGATTATGTTGGAGAGAGATTTGCATAGCAATCTGTTATGATGGTATGATTGATCCTTGTATCGATGTGAAGTGGTTTGTCAGTTGAGTATTAGTGTTTTCTGATTATAGCTAATGTCAGGCAGATGTTTTTGGATCACAAGCCCTTGATCATCTCTAGTATATTTCCTCTAGCTCCTCTTTTTAAAGGAAATGAAGACCCGACTTTAGTCCTGTTTATTGTTTTGATACTGACATTTTTACAAGGTTTTCCAGTTTAAATGTTGATAGATTTACACTGTCTCTAAAGCTGGTTTGTATGATAATCCTGTGTAATGATATACTTCAATATCTTCTCTATACATATTAGCCCTCACACAGGGCCATCTAGTCTCAATGATTTTAACACTGGAATCACAATATGCAATTGTAAAGCAGATGAAGCTAGTAGATTCAGATTTTTGTTAATATGTAAAACAGATTAAATAAGCCTTAAACATGTTGTGAAACAGATTGTCATACATGAGGCAGTTGTTGCAAGAAGGCAGCACAATGGATGTTTTAATGCAAATAATGGAATAAAGAATGCATGAAAGTGTGTGTCTGACCTTATTGCTGCTATGTTGGAAAGATTAAGTGCATGTGTTAGGACTGTCACTCCCACTTCACCCTAATTTTGACCAAAGGGAAATAAATGCCACTCTTAAATCTAGTGGTATGTATTTACACAAGTAGATTTACAGTCCTTGATTTTAAATCTTCTCTTCAATTATCTCAAATGTACATGAAAAATATTTATTTCCAAATCCCAAATTCAGTGCTAAACACTGCACACGCTCAAATACACCTCTAATGTTGTGTTCTGGGCACAAAAAAAACTATTCGCAGAAGTGAATTACATGTAAAGTCAATGTAAAGATGGGATTAGATGCAAATGAGTTAGTTTGTCGGTCACAGGTAGACTTGACATCTGATCACCTGGTCAAGTGTGATTTATTGATGCGTAGTTATTCATGCGTAGTAATGATTATGCCTACTGATTAAACGCACGCGTCATTTTCAGTTTTTTATTAACAGAAATTAGGCTGATGTTTGTATCAAAATAGGCTATATATCATGAATTACTAGAAAACAAATACATTCTATGTCAAAACAAGATGTTCAGCAGCAGTGAGCACCCCAATGTAGTCAGAATGGTAGTCTTGTTTCATAACCACTTTTCGCGACGGCGAGACTGGCAGTCGACTCAGACTTCTCCGAATCGAATCACCAAATCATTGACTATTCGGGGTCACCCCTAATTTACATCATATCTTTAAACATGGATAAACTGATTCATAGAGTCATAGAATTGTAAAACTATAAATCATAAAGTCAAGTAAGATTTTAAAAGAGGAGCAGCAAACTTAAAAGAAAGAGTTTCAGACCTGTATTAGGAAAGTCAGAGCTAGTTGAAGGTTAAAGTAAACAGATATGTTTTTAGTTTTCTTTTTAAAATATTTAGGGAGCTAGCTTCCCTGATATCTATAGGTAGTGTGGTCCATAGCTTTGGGATGTCATTGACAAACGCTGCATCCCTGATCTTCTTCTGGCTGTTGCTGGGAACCTCCAATAAACCAGCAGCAGATCATCGCCGTGTTATTTGAGGCAAATAGTTAACAAGGGAGTTAGCAAGGTAGCTTGGTCCTAGCCCATTTAGGAGTTTGTATACAAGAAGAAGCATAAAATTCACCAGATTATTAAACAGCATTTCTCTTTTTGTTTTAGGGCTGACAAGCAGGATTTCACTTTTGTCTTCATTTAACTTTGAGAAATTATTGTGCATCCATTTATTTTGTTTTTGGCTGCAGCATCGTTTGGTTCAGCAGAGATGTACAGTTGCATGTCGTCCACGTAAATATGGTAATAAACATTGTGTTCTCTAATGATGTCACCAAGTGGCAGCATGTACAGTGAGAATAAGAATGGACCAAGACAGCTCCCTTGTGCAACCCCAAAACAGAGGTCATGTGTCTTAGACACATGGGGTCTCATTCATGAAATGTGAGCAGAAGGAATTTGTGTGTAAAATTTGAAATTTACATGCATGTCCACATTCATCAAAATTTTAGTAGCTCCGATCTTTTCGTAGCTACTAACAAAATCTACTCCTGCTCCTGACCACTCGTAGTGCTTGTGTAAATTTAGTAAAGCACATAAATATTGCTTGTCACTATTGGAAATTACAATTTTAATTCGTATTGTGCTCTGTTATGTACACAATACACAGATGCCTTTGAAACACGTAATCTAAACATGACAAAATATTAAAAATATAACACATTTAGTTAAATTAGTTGGCAATTAGCAGGTTTAAGATCCAGATTAGGTTCATGATTGTGAATTATCTATGTAAATCAACTCAATAGATTACACGTTCTTTCTACATGTTGAATGATGATAATAAAAATATCCGTAAGGATAGCCGGATCACAGCCTCTTCAGCCTCGGTGCCTGGGTTCAGCAGGGGCAGCAGGTGGTGGAGCCACGAAGGAGCATGTGCCAGCTGAAACAATTATTTGAGACAACACTGTTTTTTTGTTTTTGTTTTTTTTGATCATTTGAATGAATAAATCTGATTTGAAAAATGTTTAATTTACATTGTATAAAACAGAGCTTTAGGCTATTAAGATTCGAAATAATTCGAAGGCGATGCATACAAAACTGCTGTAGGCTATATGTTATCCGTATCATTTATTAAAATAAATGTTAAATAGCTCTACATTCCGACAGCCATCACTGATTTAGAGTTTATCCATTACGCACAAAACATCTCTGGTTTCCCGTTCCCACTTCATTCAAAACCCCACAAATGAATCTTCTTCTTGTTTGGTGACCGCTGTGTGTTTTTTGTGTGTGCTTATGCGTTTCTTTGCCTCCAGTTTCATATCAAACCATTTACGCTTCACCTCTGACATGGTTCTTTGTACCACGCAGGCAACATACAGCATCTGTTACCTCCCTCCAGGCCTTCGCTTTGCCTGTTTCTGTCACACCACTACTAACTGAAGAAAATAAAATGTTTTTTCTTAAGTCCACTTCACCCAAAATTATTTAGATCTCCACTTCGGAAAAAATCTTTTTTCTTTCTCTCTCTTTCTTTCTTTGCGCCATGACTGACAGGTCGACTGGATTCACCTACACCTCCTTATATGGTGGTTATTGGCTATTCATGGGTGGGGATTTATGCTAATTGCTGATTACCGGGAGCGTGCTGTCACTTTACGATGGATTGGCATTCATGATCATACACAAGTGTTTATGATCAAATCTGAGTTTCCCGCAGCGTTTCTGAATTCTGAGCAGGTTTTTAGTAGAGTAGGCTTTTATGTGCAAATCTACACACAGATTTACTAACTTTTCATGAATGACACCCATGATCTCCAAGACTGATGTAAAACTTCCTCCCTTTAATGTATGGTCTAAACCAGTTTAACACACAGTCAGAAAGACCAACCAACTTTTCAAGACGAGCCATTAAGATGTTTGGTCAGTCATATCAAATGCTGCACTTAGGTCTAAGAGGACAAGTATTGAGACCTTATTTTAATCAGAATTTAGTCTCACTAATTATTTTAGTAAGAGCAGTTTCAGTGTTGTGGTGTGTTCTAAATTCAGATTGAAATTCCCCCAGGATACCATACTCCTGAAGAAAGGAATTTATTTGCACTGAAACCATTTTTTCAAGTATCTTACTAATAAATGGGAGGTTGGCTATTGGCCTGTAAATGGTTAGTGCATTCCCATCTAAGTCTCTACTATTTATAATCTTCAGAACTTGACTTGAAACATTGTCGAACACCTGCTTAAAAAAATGCTTGAGGTACAGGGTCGATACAAGAGGTGGAGGAGTTACACTGAGTGACAGTCTTGCAAAGCTCCAGTAATGTAATTACTCCTGCAAAAACAGGATCTGAACTCTTAACCTTCACAAGTCGACCACCTTACCACTCAACTACTAAAGAAACAGCTGATTGTTGTGGGTCATAGTAGGTTTTTGGTTAGAATTGCTATTATTCAAATTTATATTATGAATATTTTGGCTTGGAATTCTTGCTAGTTTGACAAGTTAGAATTGCTAGGATTGCTATGACAGCTACTGAAAAATGTCAACAGGGCTTGCCATACATCATTTTCACAGGAAAAAATGTGTTTTTGGAGACAGAGCATTAACTATGAAGTTCAGAAGAAAATACAAGTCTTTTGGGGTCTGTTTTGGTGCATTATGTTTTTACCATCAGTTCCCAGTGCCTCCAGGGTTTTTTTTCTGACTGCAACTCTTCTGTTTGTTTCCAGTGTAGATGTTCACAAAGTTCTACTTGGGTTACAAGTTTACTAATTAGTAAATGACCTTGATCCCATTTTTTTCTATCATAGCGCCTCTATAATTTGTGTGGAACACAGTTTAAATCAAACTTTTTAACAGATATAATTTCAGCTTCTGGAAAATGTGCTATATGCCATGTTAGACAGGTGGTGATGTCAGTGATCTCAACAACTACCAGCTATGCTATCTAAGCTTCTTCTTCTTTTTTTTTTTTTTTTTTTTACAATCCTTGGTTAATCTACAATAATGTGCTTTAATGGACTCACTGAATTTCCAAAAGCCACAGCAGTCTGGCTTTCACCCAGTTCACAGCACAATAACAGCTGCAATTTCAGTAAGTAAATCAATGACATGGTCTGCACACTGGATTTGTGCTGCTCTCTTTATTGAACTCTCAAAAGCATTTGATAATGCTGATTAAAAATCTACCAAACTGTAGTCTTATAGTGTTCTTTTTGTCAGCCATTTTTAATGTAGTTTTAGTGTTCTGTCAAATGATGCTAGTTTTTATCATATTTAATCAACCTCATCCAAGTTTTAGTTGACCAAAGGTCTGGACATTTTAGTCGTATCTTAGTCAAAGAAAACCTTAATTATTTTACTATTTTAGAGATTAGATTTGTTTTATAATTGAACAAAATCTCCCAAGAATTGAAAACAAGACATTTATTTAGTGTGCATGAAAATAATGAGACCAAAAAAAGATCTCAAAAGCAAAACTGAGACTAAACCTATACAAGACACTATTAAAAAAAATCCTACTTTCACTGCTGCAACAAGTGGTATGTTTTTAAGATTTCATCCGCTGAAGAGAGACAGACTTTATTTTGTGTCTAAGTTTATTGTGTATCTTGGAGCAACTAGTTTGGAGTACATATGTACTGACAATTAAAATCAGTAAAGTTTGTTACCCATTGCACCTATTTAATTTAATTTAGATAATTATTAAACATTATAGATAGATACAATTTATCAGAACGTTTGAACTCATTGTGAGATTTCTGTTTTCACATATTGCCCAGACACATTAGGGACTCAGGTAAATTCATTTGATGGATGCCACACTGCTGGAGGATAGGCAAATGAACGGCTGAGCTCTTGAAAACTGCAGTGCAAGGTTAGGGTTGTCTGTGGAAAAAAAAAGTAATTTGTATTTAACAAAACAATGATAATGACAACACTGACAAATAACTTAAAAGTAACATAAACTAAAGTTATGATCTACAAAGTGGTGGAAAGCACTGTACTTGAATACAATTTTAGAATACTTGTAATTTAGTTTGATTTGTTGCTACTGTATTACACTCAGTTAAGTTTAGAGGGATATATTGTATTTTGTACTCCAGTACATTTACTTGACTGCTTTAGTTACTTTCAGACTAACGTTTGACACAATAGATGACATAACAAGCTTTTAAACAATGTATAGAATGGTTAGTATGATATCCTTTGAATTAATGGCCCACGATTAACATTACATCCTTGTAATAAAGTTACAAACCAGTCTCCTTCTTTACTCCCATCAGCGCATTGGTCACGTGATCACATCCCTCTGAAATACAAGAATTACTGGCTCATGATCAGGTGGGATATACATGGATTTTGGTGTATCACTTTTCGTAGGTAAATGTAGCCTACAAACAGTGAATGAGAACAGCCTGAATAAGAACGTAACTGATCCTCTGAATCTTCTGTTGTCAGTGTCAGTGTTTGGTTTGAAATGAGTTTCTGCAGATATGCCAAATCCATACTGTCTTCAAAACTAATGCATATGATCCATAAATGTAATTTTTTAATTTTACATTTCTTTGTATTTGGCTACAGCGCTACTGATACTGGATTTAGATTTGATAAAATGCCATTATACCCCAGCTGGTCTAAGAGAGTATGCACTGTACTTTTGAATGAAACTCATACAAGTAGCAGTAGAAGGATGGCATTTTCATGTGCACACACTTTAACACTGATTATTTTTTATGATTATTTATTGCTGTCTATTTTCAGGATATTATTGATTAGCTGACAGGAATTTTAGAGGTGGGCGTTAGACATTTAAAAAACAAAACATATTCCAAAACACTACATTTCAGAAAACAAAATATTAAAAAAAACACAATATTTCAGAAAAACAAAACATTAAAAAAAAAAAAAATCCTGACACACATAACATTTCAGAAAAACAAAACATTTAAAAAAACATAACATTTCCCAAAACACTACAACATTTATGAAAACAAAACATTTCAATAAAAAACAACATTTACCAAACACTACAACATTTAAGACAACAAAACAACATTTCAAAAAATAAAACAACATTTCCCAAAATACTGCAACTGAAAACAAAATGACATTTGGTGGGACACAAAAAGTAGGTGGCCTACTACTCCTGGGCAAGGCGAACTGGCCAAGTAGAAACTGGCGGGTAATGGATGGCTTGTTGGGAAAAAATGCATGGAGCCATGACAGTCCAGACACAGCTGGCAACCACAGGTGCCATACTGTCCCTGTACCAGCACCATCTGGTTGGCCAGCTAGAGGAGGGGTGTAATACGGATCAAACACTACTGTGGCAGGACTGATTCATGACAACGACGAGTCTGCTTACAGAGATAAGGTCCAAAACTGACTGCTTGGTGCTCTGTCAACAATCTGGCACTCAACTCCCCTAAAACAAAGGAGTTGGTGATAGACTTCAGGAGGAAGAGGGAGGACCATGCCCCTCTTTACATCAAAGGGGACATCATGGAGAGGGTCAGTTACTTTAAATTCCTAGCAACATACATCTCTCAGGACCTCACATGGACTGTCAACACCACTGCCCATGTGAAAAAAGCACAGCAGTGACTGTACTGTTTGAGGTCACTGAGGAAAGTCAACCTGTCCCAGGAACTGCTGCTGTCCTTCTACAAATGTTATGTGGAGAGCATCATCACCCACAACATCTTGGTGTGGTTTAAACGCTGCACTGTGGCTGACAAAAAAGCCCTGGATAGAGTTAGGAAGTCAGCACAGGACATCATAAGGTCACAGCTTCACTCACTGTCTGACATATACAGCATCAGATGCCTGCGCCGTGCAGAAAACATAATCCAGGACTGTTCTCACCCAGGAAACTGTCTGTTTGCACTGCTGCCTTCTGGGAGGCGCTACAGGTCCATTCACTGTGCACCAGGAGGCTGGCCATTCCACTGTGGGACCTGGGGCAGGTGTTAGCTGCCCTGCAGCAGGAAACTTTTGAGCCTCTGGAGTCAGTCAGAATTAGGTGGCTGTCTCTTAAAGTGTTTTTTTCTCTTGGCAGTGACATCAGCCAAAAGAGTGAGGGAACTGCACGCTCTGTAAGTGGATAAGAGCTATTATCGTTCCCTGCCAGATGACATGAAAAAAAGCTAAAACAGAATAAGTTAGAGTGCAGTGTGAGATAATAATCAGAAGCCTCAAGTTTGATTTAGTAATAGGCAGCGGCAAACATAAAAGTCTTCAGCTCTGATTTAAAAGAACTGAGAGTTGCAGCAGACCTGCAGTTTTTTGGGAGTTTGTTACAGATATGTGGAGCATAAAAACTGAATGCTGCTTCTCCATGTATGGTTTTGACTCTGGGGACAGAAAGTAGACCTGTCCCAGATGACCTGAGAGGTCTGGATGGTTCATAACGTAGCAGCAGATCAGAAATATATTTTGGCCCTAAACCATTCAGTGCTTTATAAACCAACAACAGTATTTTAAAGTCAATTCTTTGACAGACAGGAACCCAGTGTAAAGATCTGAAAACTGGAGTGATATGATTCACTTTCTTGGTCTTAGTGAGGACTCGAGCAGCAATGTTCTGAGTCAACTGCAGCTGTTTGATGGATTTTTTAGGGAGACCTGTGAAGACACCGTTACAGTAGTCGAATCTACTAAAGATAAATGCATGGACAAGTTTTTCCAAATCCTGCTGAGACATCAGTCCTTTAACCCTTGATGTATTCTTCAGGTGATAGTAGGCTGATTTTGTAACTGTCTTAATGTGGCTGTTGAAATTCAGGTCTGAGTCCATGACTACACCAAGATTTCTGGCTTGGTTTGTGCTTTTTAACATTACAGATTGAAGCTGAGCGCTGACTATTAATCGTTCTTCTTTGGCTCCAGAAACAATTACTTCGGTTTTATCTTTATTCAGTTGAAGAAAATTCTGGCACATCCAATCATTGATTTGTTCGATGCATTTACTCAGTGCTTGTATTGGACCATACTCCCCTGGTGATATGGTTATGTAAATCTGTGTGTCGTATGCAGGGGCGTAGCCATCATTTCAGAAGTGAGGGGGACAAATTGTTCAGAGGTCTATTGAATGATTTATCATCCTCTCGCATTCAATTGCACCTCTCCTTAGCGGCTAAAGAACCACATAACCACAAACAGACACAGTACAGCACCAGGGGACTGACTTTAGTTCTTTAAAATTATATACTATCTATAAAGTTTTAGCTGCCAAACTCTGGCTGAGTTGACAAAGAATGACCCTCGAGCATCTACAGGGTAAGCAGCCAGATAATTAAGTGTCAAATGACAACACTGAACACGAAAAGTTCAGTAAAACACCATTCCTGTTAGCAAGTTATTAGCACACAAAATGGAATGGAAGTGACAAGGTAACAGGGTAATAAGCCACATAAATTAATTTAATGGCATGATGACAGAAAGTGACACAACACTAAACATATCAACATCAAGATGTATTTTACATCTTAGTCAAATATGACAGCACAGGTATGCAAAACAAATTAAATATTTCTCCCTGTGCTACCTATTGCAATACAGACAAAAAACATTTTAGGCCCTGTGTCCACATAGTGCCGTTTTCTGAGCGCCAGAAGAAGGCCAGCGTCTTTTTTCACTTGTTCCCAATGAGGAGAGAGGGTCTGCGGCCGCCTAGGGAAAAGGCGCTGTGCCCAGCGTCCTTTTTCCGGCCGCTCTTCCTTTTTTGTGCGGCTGCTCCGAGCGTTTTGAGTTAAAAATCTTTGAACTTTTCAGAGAGGCGCTGGTGTTGTCACCGGCGCTTTTTCCAGGCAACCAATCATATCGCAGAACTCGTCACCCTGGTAACCAGAAAAAATGGAGGAGAAGCTGGTGCTGGCCGTGTCCGTCTATCCGGAGTTGTATGACATGACATTACCATAACAGAGACAATAGTTATATATATATATATATATATGTGTGTGTGTGTGTATGTATAGGCCACATATGATCTATATATATTTTGATACATACTAGGCTATATACATATTGCAAAACTCTGTAGAAGTACACCAAAGCATACATTTTCATTTCCAAATATTTATTTGAAAACGAAACCATTCATACGGTCAGTAAAAAACCAGTTTGTTGATAATAAAAAACGAATGTAATCTCAACAGTGACCGCGCCAGCCGGCGGGACTGCGGCGCTTGGAGGGGCGCTGTAATCCCAGCGGTACCAGTGTAAAGCACCACGGACAGCGCCAATGCATCTATCGCTGTAGCTCAGAGGCTCTGATGCCTGAGTATGTGAGTGGAGTTGGAGCTGGAGCTGCCTCATCCATAGGTTATTGGTAGGAAGAAAAATGGCTGCTGACAAAACTGTCACTGTCAACTGCCTCCAAGCGCCGCAACGATCTGCCAGACTGCCATATGTAACTTCATTGTTTATGCTGCCCGTGTGCTCAGAAGCACACAATGAATGCATTTTTGAGTAATTTCCGAGAAGTTATGATAAAATAAAAAAAAAGTATTACAGACTATAGAATAGGACTGACAACCTCTCCAATGTCTCATGTCAATTAATTAACACTACTAAAACTACATTTGTTTGTTTTTTATTATTAACAAAATGGTTTTTTATTGACCGTATGAATGGTTTCGTTTTCAAATAAATATTTGGAAACGAAAATATGCTTTGGTGTACTTTTACAGAGTTTTGCAATATGTATACCTGTATGTATCAAAATGTATAATTTTCAGCCACTGCCGCGGTTGGAGGTATAAATGTTCAGATGTAGGCTATTGTCTCTGTGTTTTTACATCTATTGTTGCTTTTAATTTGCAGCTATACTTTTAATGAAGCTGACATGTCATGACAGTCAAGCACCCCCCGCCCCCCCAAATACCCTGATTGCTTCAATGATGTCATCAAAGCGAAAAAGCAAGTCTGTTGATTTCTGCCACATTGACGAGCGATTACAACTGAGCGATGAAGCAATATCAAAGGGGCGAACCGAGCGACAGCGAAAAAAATAAAAAGTCTGTTAGTTATATTAATTATTTTTCCAGCAATATATAAATTGAGAGATTTTACAGCAACACACATGTAATCAATTCTAACCCATACAGTGGTGGCAAAGTTACCAAGTACATTAACACAAATCCTACTAATAAAACATGATGATGACTTCACCAGCTGTAGCATTAAAAGATTAACACAGTATGTATCACTATAAACCTGCAAAACTGCGCGGCTACAGGAATTGTCAAGATATTGTTGTCATAGAAACAAAAACCCTTGTGAGTGTTTTTTTTGGGGGCACACAGATGCTTCATCCCAGCGCTCCGCAGCGCCCTTCCAGCGCCTTTCTGCCAGAAAAAGGCGCTATGTGGACACAGGGCCTTAGAGTATAATTAAGAGTAGTTCTGAAATAGCTGTGAAAATTAATGTTAGAGTCACTCTTATCCTATAGACATTTCCTTAGCCAGTTATAATTTCTCCTTACCTGTGAAGCCTTGGGCTGATAATTGGTGCTGCTGTCAGGTCCCTGTCCTGATACCTACCCCTCCTTGTCCCTCTTCTATCTATTGCAATAATATAGATAATAAATGTGCAAAGCAAAATTTATAAATAGAATTAAGAATAGTAGTGGTGAGCTGTGGAAATTAACCTCAAAGTCACTTTTATGCTATAGATAATTTTTTTCTCAGCCAGTTGTAATCTCTCCTCACCTGTGAAGACCCTGCATGACCATCATCACTTCCTAGCATGAAACTAGCTAGCAAGTGATTTAACATTGGTAACAATAACATTAGTATTCTTGTTAACTAGCTTAACTTGATATATTGGCATCTATTAATTAGTCACCATTTAGCTAACATTATCTACATGCAACAGCATTACTCGACTTACACAGTTTGTTTGGAAGAAACTGTGCAAGGTTTTTTGCTTCTTGCTGGCTGGTTTGTTGAACATGGTTAACACACAGCAGCACTGCCCAGCAGCACACGTCTTGTCTGTGCGATTGATTCAGATACTAACAGGACATCATGTGTATGCCGCATGGTGCGTTTAAAGACGGCTCAGAAAAACACGTTACCACATGTTAAAAATTAATTGAACGGTTGTAACTGTTGTAAAAAGTGCGGGGTGCAGAGAGCACAGATACGGGAAGTGCGGGGGACATGTCCCATGTGTACCCTGCATCCGCTACGCCTGTGGTCGTCTACATAATTATGGCAAGATATCTTGTTGTTTTCCATAAATTGAAGTTCATCGGATGAACTCAGCTAAATTTTAAAAATCTAATTCATGGTGAGGGGGCATGCATTTTCCACCAGTCACTTCGAAAAGCTCAAGGAAAAATATTTGTGGCTACAGGGGGGATCAAAATAAAATAAATAAATAAAATAAAAATCAACCAGCCACCCTCCTCCTCTGATAAGTTAAAAACAGTCTCTTATCAGTGCATAAACCACACACACCATGCTAGCTCCATTGTGTTTGATAACATTGCTGAACGTAAACAGAAGTGACGCCCAACGGTGCTTAGCGTGCCTTTAATATTGAATTAAAGCCAAGTCCTTTCAAGTCATCTGTCTCAAGTCAAAGTCAGTGAATACAAAGTCAAAGTCAAGTCGAGTCTTTTATCTACGTTAGTCAAGCAAGTCTCAAGTCATCATATATGCAACTCGAGTCAAGTCATGTAACTCGAGTCCCCCATCTCTGGTAATTACCTATAGACACAAAGTAGTCTCTGTCCTTTAAAGGGAAATTTCGGTTTATTTCAACCTGTCTCCTATCGTCCTAAATTTGTTTCAAGTGACTAGTGACATAAAAATAATAGTTAGCATGTTAGCTGTTAGCCTAGATACAGCCAGGGTGCATAGTAGTGTCAGACCTGTTAAAACGTAAGTGAACGAGCAACCTTCAAGTGCAAAGTTGGTCCACTAAACAAGCTTTTTTTCCACAAAGACTGCCTCATATCGTTAGGATAAATGTCAGAGAACATATAGAAAACGACATGTAAATGTGTTGTCTTACCTTACCGGTGTGCTGCCATGTTTGTTTACCATTTAGCTCTGCTTTTCAAAGCGCGGCCGAAATATATCTCGCGAGCTCTAGATAAAGCCCAGCTGGATACTACTCCAGGTGGAGGTGTCTCGTCCTCGGTCACATCCAGACCTTGAAAATAAGGCTGCAACCGGTCCCAGTCCTTGCAACAGAGACATTCCTCTTCTGTGGGCATTGGGGCACAGCATTCACAGGTACACCACCAATCTCCAGAGCTACGCAGCCTTGCAGCAGCCATTCCTCCTCTCTCGTCCTCTACCTGTTGCGCCTCTCTCTCTCCTCCTCCGTTCTTCAATTTCATGAAGCTCTTCGTCAGTGTATTCTGGCTCAAATAAATAAGGCCGGCCATCAAACTCTGCAAAATCAAATTCCTCCTCCACAAAGTCGAAGTCTGGCAAAAATGTCAGCCATTATTCTATAAATCTTTCATAAAATAAATGAATGAACTTTTCAGACTACTGTCCGGTTCTGCCTTCCAGCTGTTGCTACTTGTTCTCGCGAGATTTCAGGCACGGTATGAGATCGCTGCTTGTTCTCACGATATTTCGGCCGCGCTTTGGAAAGCAGAGCTATATGTTCTCTGACATTTATCCTAACGATATGAGGCGGTCTTTGTGGAAAAAAAAGCTTGTTTAGTGGACTAACTTTGCACTTGAAGGTTGCCCATTCACTTACGTCTTAACAGGTCTGACGCTACTATGCGCCCCGGCTGTATCTAGGCTAACGGCTAACATGCTAACTATTATTTTTATGTCACTAGTCACTTGGAACAAATTTAGGACGATAGGAGACAGGTTGAAATAAACCGAAATTTCCCTTTAAGTAGGATTCAAACCAGTTTAGTACTGTTCCGGAAAGTGTGTCAAATGCTGCACTAAGATCCAGTAACACTAAAACTGAAATTCTGCCACTGTCTGTGTTTAAGTAGATGTCATTGAAGACCTTAACAAGAACAGTCTCAGTGCTGTGGTGTGGTCGAAATCCTGACTGGAAGACGTCAAAACAGTTGTTTAGAGTCAAGAAGTTGTTTAGCTGTTGAAAAGCAACTTTTTCAATGATTTTACTTAAAAACGGGAGGTTTGATATGGGCCTATAATTGTGAGGTTTCTAGATTGTTCTTTTTTTAAGATGACAGCAGATTTCAGGGCCTGTGGGAAGACACCTAGCTGGATGTGCTGTGCTCTTATCAGGCTGGAGAGACAGAGGATGTTTCTGATGCTGTCGAGGAGGGAGGGGTGGGGCTGGACGTAGTTGTGTAGGGGGGGTGGTGTGGCCAGGTGATATTGTGGAGGAGGAGGTGGGGCCTGGTGCAGTTTGGGGGATTTTGGAGGGGGTGGCGCCTGGTGCTGTTTGGGGGATTTTGGGTGGCTTGGAGGGTCTGGGGAAGGAAGGTTGGGCATAGGGCGGGGGAAGGGGCTTTAGGTAAGTTTGATCCCAGCACTCTCCCATTCACTCAGTTGAAGAGGGTGATATGGGTGGAGTTTGGGGGTAGAACGGAGTGGGTCCTCGGAGGCGAGTGTTAGTAAAGGGAGTGGAGACTCCTCCTCTTGGCTTGAGTGTCTCCCATCAAAGCTCTCTGTAGGCAGGGGCCAACGCAGCTTTCCTTCAAGGTTTCTGACGTGTTGTGTCTGCCTCTTGTTTTGATTCCTCTTGTCTCTTGTCCTTGGCAGAGGGAACAGATGGGTGACACAGGAAGTAAAATAGGTTAGAAGTGAACAATTTTACTCCTGACTTAAAAAGTGTCTGCGGTCCCAGAAAAAGTTAAAATTGTCGATAAAATGCACTGAATACATGCAGCCAAGAGCCATTTGTTCAGTGGCAACAATCTGCTGAATCTCTCATCACCTCTTCTGACTGGTGATAGAGGGCCACTGATAAACATCTCAACATTCAGAGAGCTGACTGTGTTCAACAGCTCACTGAAGTCACGTTTCAGCATTTCAGACTGTTGTTTTACAATGTCATTAGCCCCAATATGAACAAGGATGGCTGTCACAGTGGGATGTGCAGCCGCTATATGCAGGATTTTTTCTGTCATGTCAGAGACCATGTCCTTGGGAAAACAGAGTGCTTTGGTGTTTTTACTGCACATGCTTCTTACATCTTTTACAGCAAAGTCACCCACAATCAGAGTTTGAGGCTCAGTTGTTAGCTTTCCCTGTAGCCTTTTACTTTGTGATTTTCTCTCAGTTCTTACCATACTGTGTGGAGATGAGAGATTATCCAGGTCATCTGACAGAGATCCAGGGTCCTGCGACAGTGGTATAAATCTGTTGTGCAGTTGCACAGTTGGTTATTGGGGAGGTTTGTTGTAAGTTCTCCCTTTCACAGCTGTCCACGGCTGTGTACCAGGAACAGGGGTTGAAGAGGTGCTCTCCCTGTATGATAACGCAGGCCAGCCAGTTGCATCACAAATCTGAGGGCGCTGAGCTCTGCCTGTTACACGTCCTCCCATATCCCAGGGAAATGATTTACTCTTAAGCTTTGCTCCTATCCAAGAGAGTTCCAGGGAGGACTACCACTTGTAGATACGCAGCCCTCCTGCTTCTTGGAAGTCTTGCCGATGGTGATTAGCCATGTGTTAGCATGATCTTGTCCACTGTTTTGAATCCATGGTATTGTGGTGTCATTCCCACATAGTCCATTCACTTCCACATTCACTTCTAACCGGTAGATTTGGTTTCCAGCACTGCAATCTTCTGTAGACGTTTGTGGTAGTCATCCGTGGAGAAGGGGGGCATCTTGCTGCTGTGGCGGACAGCTTCCCCAGATCTGCCTAGTCCAGTCATAAATTATCCTCCTAATGATGTCTGGGCTAATAAAAAGGAAAACCCCCCAATGATGTAGTTAAGGACATAGTAAAGTAGTAATAAAGTAGCAAAAATCAAGCTTAAAGACAGCAAAGCAGAGAGCAACAGGAAAAAGCATCTGCACAGTAATCAATCAATCAATCAATTTTATTTATAAAGCCCAATATCACAAATCACAATTTGCCTCACAGGGCTTTACAGCATACGACATCCCTCTGTCCTTATGACCCTCGCAGCGGATAAGGAAAAACTCCCAAAAAAAACCCCTTTAACGGGGAAAAAAAACGGTAGAAACCTCAGGAAGAGCAACTGAGAAGGGATCCCTCTTCCAGGACGGACAGACGTGCAATAGATGACGTACAGAACAGAACAGCATAATAAATTAACAGTAATCCATGTGACACAATGAGACAGACAGAGAGAGAGAGAGAGAGAGAGAGAGAGAGATGCAGGTAATGACAGTAGCTTACAACATTATTGAAAGTAATAATATTATAGTTATAGTTCTGGCTACTGTGGTACAATATGTTGAAAGAATGTATTAATATCTGGCAGTATACATGTGTGACAATAGTCATATGTGTATAATAACAGTAGAAGTATGACTAATGATAACAGCAGCAGCAGCAGGAGGCATCTGGCAGGACCACGGCAGCAACACAACCACACACGTCACGCTGTCCAGGCACCGCTGCGATATGAGTTAATCTGAGAGACAGTGGAGCACAAAGGCTCCGGAGAAGAAGCCGAGTTAGTGACATCCAGAATGGCTGAGTTAGCAAGATGCAGTAATAGAATACGAGAGAAAGAGAGAGAGAGAGAGAGAGAGAGAGAGAGAGAGAAGGAGAGAAGGTGCCCGGTGTATTATAGGGAGGTCCTCTGGCAGACTAGGCCTACGTCAGCCTAACTAGGGGCTGGTACAGGGCAAGCCTGAGCCAGCCCTAACTATAAGCTTTATCAAAGAGGAAAGTCTTGAGTCTAGTCTTAAATGTGGAGATGGTGTCTGCCTCCCGGACCGTAACAGGAAGATGATTCCACTGATAGCTGAAGGCTCTGGCTCCTGATCTACTTTTGGAGACTTTAGGGACCACGAGTAACCCTGCGTTCTCAGAGCGCAGTGTTCTGGTGGGATAATATGGCACTATGAGCTCTCTAAGATATGACGGAGCTTGACCATTTAGAGCTTTATAAGTTAACAGTAGGATTTTAAATTCGATTTTGGATTTTACAGGGAGACAGTGCAGCAAAGCTAAAACAGGAGAAATATGATCACGTTTCTTAGTTCCTGTTAGTACACGTGCTGCTGCATTCTGAATTAGCTGGAGAGTTTTTAAGGACTTACTAGAGCTACCTGATAATAGAGAGTTACAGTAATCCAGCCTTGAGGTAACAAAAGCGTGGACCAATTTTTCTGCATCTTTTCAGGTCAAGATAGGCCTAATTTTCGCAATATTACGCAGATGAAAAAATGCAGTCCGTGAGGTTTGTTTTAAATGAGAATTAAAAGACAAATCTTGATCAAATACTACTCCGAGGTTTCTTACGGTAGTGCTAGAGGCCAGAGCAATGCCATCTAGAGAATCTTTGTCATCAGATAAAGAGTCTCTGAGTTGTTTGGGGCCAAGAACAATAACTTCAGTTTTGTCTGAATTTAACATCAGGAAATTGCTGCTCATCCAAGTTTTTATGTCTTTAAGGCAGTTATGGAGTTTAGTTAATTGATTACTTTCTTCTGGCTTCATAGATAAATACAACTGTGTATCATCCGCATAACAATGGAAATTTATAGAGTGATTTCTAATGATGTTACCTAAAGGAAGCATATATAGAGTAAATAGGATTGGTCCGAGCACAGAACCTTGCAGAACTCCAAAACAAACTTTGGTACGTAAGGATGATTCATTTTGAACGTCAACAAACTGAAAACGATCAGATAAATAAGATTTAAACCAGCTCAGTGCAGAACCTTTTAGGCCAATTAAGTGATCCAGTCTCTGCAGTAGAATTTGATGGTCAATTGTGTCAAACGCCGCACTAAGATCTAATAAAACAAGTACAGAGACAAGTCCTTTGTCTGAAGCAATCAGAAGGTTATTTGTAATTTTAACTAGTGCTGTCTCAGTGCTATGATGCACTCTAAATCCTGACTGAAATTCCTCAAATAAATTATTATCATGGAGAAAATCACACAGCTGGTCTGCGACTACTTTCTCAAGGATCTTTGACATAAAGGGAAGATTAGATATTGGTCTATAGTTGGCTAACACCTCTGGATCCAGGGTGGGCTTTTTTAGTAGAGGTTTAATTACAGCTACCTTAAAAGACTGTGGTACATAGCCTGTTAATAAGGATATATTGATCATATCTAATATATGAGTATTAACTAAAGGAAAGACCTCCTTAAGTAGCCTAGTTGGGATGGGGTCTAAGAGACACGTTGATGATTTAGATGAAGAAATCACTGCGGTCAATTCTTGAAGAGAAATTGGGGAGAAGCAATCTAAATATATATTAGCTCTTACAGCTGTGTTTGAGGTTCGATAGGTACTATCTGAGGACAGGAGGTCATGAATTTTGCATCTAATAGTTAGAATTTTGTTGTTAAAAAAGCTCATAAAATCATTACTGCTAAGGGCTAACGGAATACAAGGCTCAATAGAGCTTTGACTGTCAGTCAGCTTGGCGACAGTGCTGAAAAGAAACCTGGGGTTGTTCTTATTGTCTTCTATTAATGCTGAGTAATAGTTTGCTCTGGCAGTAGCAAAGCAGGAAGCGAAGAAGGGTAGTGAGGATCAAAAAGACTCAAATCTCTGTCCTGTTAGAGCCCTGCAAGTCTATGTCTGGTGCACTGCAGCGTTTACAAATACAGACGAACTCAAACCAAATCTCGGTACAATAGAGAACATTCAGTTACATTGCAACCTTGGTTCTAGGAGTGAGGAGATTATCTCCCCAAGCTCAAGGCTGCTCTGTACCCATTCCAGTCAATGTTAATCAGTGGGTGCATGTGCAAGGTGGGGCTTTTATAGCCTGGTGCATGCCGGCCATGTAAATTGGTGTGTATTAATGAGGATGCTTTTGGGGTTTTCCCTCTTCTTCAGTGTGCTATATAGCATTTTTCTGCTAAGTAAAAAAAAAAAATAACAATGTGCGAATCAGCAATGCACACAGTGCCTGCCTGCAGGCCACTGAGCCACACCCCCAAACACACCTGCTCCAAGCAGAGGCAGAGCAGGGGCAGCAGAGTTTGATTTGACTGTGACCAAAAATTGCCCATGTTTAGACTGCCAAAGGACGAAGGAACAAATAAGAATTGGTTAGAATTTATTTTTGATTAAATTTCCCCACAATCCAACCCGGACATTTTATTGTGCTCCCTCTATTTTCCCAAGGACTGCCTCACAAACTGGCAACAGATTACTGCTGGATTTCCACTGCAGCTACTGCTAAAAGACGAGGCAGTTCCCACCTTGTTGGGCAAATCTGGAGATTCCAGATCACAACTTGTAAGTATGCTTTATGAGTTGTGAATTTGTTGTGAGAAAAAAAAAACTAGGAAGCTGCTACTGAGTGTTGAAGAGTGGAGTAGATGGCTAACGTTAGGCTGTACACTCAGTGCTTTGCTGTAGGCCTCGGCTAACTGGCTAACTGAAGCTATTGTTTTAAAATGCTTTTGCTACTCTGTGTTTGGGCTGCAACTAAGGATTATTTTTATTGTCGACTAATCTGTTGATTATTTCTTCAGTTAGCCGACTAATCATTTTATTGAAAAATGCGTTAAAATGTTGAAAAATGTCAGTCTGTCTCTCCCAAACCCCAAAAGTATGTCATCTAATGTCTTGTTTCGTACTCATGCCAAAGGGTTTTAGTTCACCGTCATGGGAGAGTGTGTAAAGCTGCCAATATTTGAACGTAAGAAGCTGCAATAAGACTATTTTGGGGTACTTTTATACTTTACTTTTGTATGAAAAGTGACTCAAACCGATTAGTCGACTACTAAAATAGTCACCGATTATTTTGATAGTCGATTAGTCATCGATTAGTCGTTGCAGCCCTACTCGGCGTACATTAAGTTAAACTGCTAGCTGGATGGTGTCAGTAAGATGAATTTAACGATTGAATTGTGGAGAATCTAACAGAGCTAAGATGTGTCCATATTGACAAAAGCTAGCCTACTGCTGCCAGCTCGAGTGATTAGCTGACAGCAGGCAACAGTCAGACCTGGGGTGGAAGTAAGACCTTTGTTTATTTGTCAGAATTGATTGTGAATCAGCTTTTGAGGAGGACCTTTTATGCTTTCTCCCTTTTCCTTTGTGTTTTACACCGCAAATTGCCAACTACTTTACCTCTAAACTGCAACAAATATAATATGCTAGATCAAAACCTGAATGTAAACTTAAATTGTAGTTGTACTACTACAGACAGTGCCACTGTACTGGATGAAAACATTTTCCTGGCAAAAAATATTAGTGGCCAGGCAGTGCAATGAGTGCATGTAAACATACATTGTAAACAAAAATTGTAGCAGAGCTACTGCTACAGACAGTGCTGTACTGGATGAAGTTTTTACTGGCAAAACATATTGCTGGCCTGGCCAGGTAGTGCAGAAAAATATCAGAATATGTTTATGTTGTAAGTGTTTGTGCATACACATTCTGTGTGTGTGTGTGTGTCTGTGTGTGTGTGTGTGTGTGTGTGTGTGTGTGTGTGTGTAAACTCGCCTTTTACTTTTGCTTCACGACCTGCACGTCTTGCAAACACCTCCATTCTCGCTTGAAAAAGAAAAAATATCGCTGAGTTTCTCCGGTGGCGTTCGCACGTCTGTTTGTATGTATTCGGACAGCCACTTCACCTTAAACGGCACGCGTTTTTTCTTAAGATTTCCAGAGAACGAAGCGCCACAGCCCACACATTTAGCCATAGCTACGATGCTATGGCTAATGGCTAACAACAAATAAGACAACAGCAAATACCCAACATAATGCCATTGATTGGCTGTCAAGCTAAACAACCGTTGCAGATATTGGCTGGGCAGCACCTGGTGGGCATGTTTTTTTAATCATCACTGACTGACAGTTCACTCTCATCTGTCACTCATTGCACAGACAAACACCCACAGTGGAGTAGGCTACGTATTTACTGTTCAAGTCAAGACAGTGCATATGAGAAAAAATAAAAAAAATAAAAACAGTAAAAACCGGTCGGGATATTTGAGCACGGAACTTTTTTGTCATCTGCGCAAAGAGGTGGGGAGCAGTGCACAATTGCGCAGCAAAACAGATTAGAGGGAACAGTGCCACTTACCTCTCCCAGGGAGGTCAACAACAAAAGGGAAGAGGAAAAGGCACAGAGACACTAGTTACAGAGGGCAGTGTCACACTGTATAGTAAACATAGGGTTACAGTCTCAAATTAAAGTTCCACATAACTGACTCGGAGGCCTAACATGTCAGGTATTAACTAAAATAAATATAAATAAAATAAACTTACGGTTACACAGACTTTGTGTAATTATAACACAATAACTAATGTACATTTTCTTTTACACATATTGCTGCTGCCTCATTGAACCTGTTACATAACCTCAACCCTGTACTGCTCAGTCAAGTTCTATACATCTTTTTTTTCACCGGAGATATTCTAAAAATAGTAACAACTCCTGACGGTTAACCGGGTCAGATAAATAATGTATACATAGCCCCGGGTGTCTGCAAAAATATACATTTGTATTATGTTTTAGTAATGCATCAGAGCACTTAACACACATACACATGTGGATACATAAATAGCTGTAGTGCCTCCTCCACCATGAGTCCTTTAGATCGGTAAAATACAGGACAGGGGTTGGCAGGATCAGCAAAAGGGTCAATAGACTCATTGAGTCCATGGTTCAAAAACTGTTTGGCTTCAGGGATTTGGCAAGTTCACTTAGCAGAAGGTCCCAGTTACTTCTTCACACTGGTTTAAAGGGACAAACACATCTTTGGTTTTTCTTGTACCTGTGATTTTGTGAAAATGCATTTAAGGGGCATTGTGACCAATGTAATGTTTAAAATGTGTTACGCTTTATATGTTTGGAATTGTCAGGTGATCTTTATGGTGTAAAAGGCATCATATTTATCTAAGAGAGACAAAGGCCTTATCACCCTATGTTTTCTCTGAACCTATACTTTAGGTAGTTTATACAGCTGATGGTAGAGCTTAAAGTTCTATCTTTCATATTTGTTTATATTTTGTTGTTGCTTTTTAATGAGTTGATACTTGTTTCTGTATTCATTTTGGGGAGCTTTTATTTTTGTGAATTCGATTTTTGGTGACGTAATTTCCTGTAGATTTGCGCTATCCTCCTCACTCGTTTTCTGGACCCCATGAAGAGAGGTATGAGTTATGTGTGTTTTTGGCTATAAAGCGTTGAAATGTGATAGAAACATTAAACAGAGGTGTGAACTTTACATGGTACAGGTCACACATGCTGTCTGTAGCTGGTACATTTACTTCAGTGTTCATTTATGTAGTTTTCTTTATCAGTGCAGCACTCGTATGTAGCATGCTAAATTACTGATCTCAAGTTGAGCTAAAGGAGCATGGCGGCAGTTTTTCATGCAGGTTGTTGTGTTGCCTCTTGTTTCTAAAGGCGCCGTATGTTAGATTGTGGCCTAAACGGTTACTGCACTCAAATTCAAAATACTGCCACGAGTCGTGTCCGCCCCAAGTTTGAGCAAGTCTGGCTTCTCTGCTGCTAACGCTGCTGCCGGGATATAGTGGAGGAGGAGCCTGCTGCTAATGCTATGTACCGGTACACTGCTAATGCTGCTTTCCGTACTGCTAACGTTTGTTTCTCCAAAAAAACAGTCAGGTTGATGACCCACCTGCACATGGGCTACAATGTATGATCGAAATTGAATAACAGTTGAAAGTATTCGAAATGTCCATCCCCGTCTAGCTATGATGCTAGTTAGCCAACTTTGGCTAAAGCTAACCTGTCGAGGAGAAGAGTAGCCACTTCGACATCCGATTTCAAATTCTTCTCCGCTTTCAATCATCTCCACCATTCAAAAGCATCTCCTATATAGACCCTTGCTTTGCCTAGAGTTTTGTCTTGGCATTTTTGGGAATCATAACGAGGTCGTTTGGGTTTAGTCACACCATCAGCCATTGTAGGTCAGTCGTAACTACTGGCAACCCGGATGCTGAGACTCTACTGATTGCGTGACTGGTAGACAGCGGTGGGTGGCGCAACAGGCCAAAACACAAATTCAAAACATAAACATGATTTTGTAAAAAAAAAAAAAAAATTTAAATGCAAATGTTCTGGCTGTACTATTGTTGTCAATGAGATCAGTATGCTATACCTATTACAGTAACATTATTCCTTAGTCTCTGTGACATATTAGGATGATTTTACAACTACTACTTTAGATTTCTTACATATAGCGCCTTTAAAAGTGTGCTTGTGGAAAGTTGGTCATGAGAAGTTGCCGTACTGATTTTAATGTGTTTTGCACAGGTATGTAAGCTCCTTCTATGTTGATTTTTGTGTAAATTCGTTCTAATGAAATATTTAAAAAATTGGCGCTGATGGGGGAAAAATATCTCTTAAACTGCACATTGTTATTGTAACTACACAGTCTGTAGATCTATAAATCCCCCTGGACAGCGGCGCAGTTGTCCTCGTCTCCTTCTTCATCATCCACAAACACAACGCACAGCTTGTAGCAAACCAAAGTGTCAGGCCAGACCGGTTACATAGACATAATAAAAAAGTATGTCCATTGGGAAATCTGAACCAGTTATGTGGATTTCTCAAGTGAATTTGTTGATAGTGTTTACAGTAGGCTATGCATAAAGTTTACTTTATATAAAGAATACTTTTAATATTAAGAGTGAACATATTGCTAAATTTCAACTTCAGATTTGGATAAAACAAACTCTTTTTTTAATTTCATCAGTGCTTGTTTTGTGTACCCACACTTCGTTTCTATGGGTGTATGTGGGGGTGGAATATGGATGAGCTATACTTATTTTTATTGGTTAACTTTCTTAGCATTTTCTTGTGATACTTATTATATTTACTTTCTTTTTTATTTATTAATCAATATTTTCATTGTACCTGTTACTTCTAAAATCTTGGCTATTCCCTAGCATACAGGGAGGCTGGGTTTACAAGGAGTCGATGAAATAGGCTTACTCCTCTCTCTCTCTCTCTCTCTCTCTCTCTCTCTCTCTCGCTCTCTCTCTCTCTCTCTCTCTCTCTCTCTCTCTCGTGCACACACACACACACACACACAAACACACACACACACACACACACACACAGTGGGCGTGTCTTTTCTCCAGCTGGAGTAACTGGAGGCGGCGCTGCACCGTGCTGACAGGGAATGGCCGTGTCTCTGCGCTCCGACGCCGGCTGACACATTAACAGCTCTCCGCTCCATCACTGCACTGCTCCGAGCTGCGCGTCTCGCAGGCTCTGGGACTAGACACGTATTCCATGCTACACTTCGGTAGGTCTCCGACTCTTTAACACCTTTTTAAGGGGCGTGGGTGTGTTGTGTGTGTGATGACATTGTGGCCAATACAGAGTGGGTACTTGGGGCCGTAATTTGTCCGCTGTGAGCCACAGGTGTGCTTGAAAAGATCCGTATCGGTAAATGCGGTTTGTGCGCGGATAGAGCATGCTACTGGGTAAGGAAGCACTCTTCATTGTCTGCATGCTGTCCCAGCGGACTGAAGAGGGTCGCCTGCATCTTGTCAGCGTGTGGGTGCGGGCTGGACTGTTGAGCGCACGCCGCCTGTCTTGCCGCGACTTTAGGGGCAAAGGTAAGTGGTCAGCGCGCGCTGATAGTACAGCTTCCTTTCCAGCAGTAATTTTCACGGCTCTCTTTAACAAACACTTGATTTCGCCGTGTTCGCACTGTGCTTGGAAATGAAATACAAAAAAATACTGTAAATAACAAAGTAGGCCTACTGTATAGATACCGTCTAATCAACTGAGGAAGGCCGTCTCCAGCAGCACACAGTCAGGGCAGCACTGCTTTTGCGTCGTCGCTCTACCTTCTGATGCTGCCAGAACTGCTTTGTGTATTGGAGCAGAGGGATCCAGCCACGCACATAGGCTGTGATTGACCTTTTTAAATAACTCCAGTGTAAGGGGCTGTCATCTTAAACAAAGGAAGAAAACGTACTTTTCTGTGAATTGCGCACGTTCATTCGCTTGTGCACCCAGCTGCTGTTGTCCGCCAATTTAAAGCAGTCGTCTGCAGGTTTTCCTTCTCTTCCACTCCATGAATGGTGCGCACTGTTCAGCGGTAGTTTCGCGGTGCTGTTCGGCTCCAGAGGAAATAAGTGAACTGTGCTTTCCAGTCTGCTTCGAACAGGTGAGTGGACTTGTTTGTCTTTAATACCTGCAGGGATGGTGCTGTCATATTTGTTGTTTGCACAGGTCTTTGTACATCCGGTCTGTAGCCAGAATTTTAGCTTTACAAAGTCAAGAGTCCTCAGTGCAAACCATCCCTAAACCTCTCTTTCTCTACGTTTCTGTGTTAGTTTCAAACATAATTTTGTAAATGCTGTTTCCAGGCCTTCCTTATAATGTCAGGAATATAACTGGAGGAATATATTTGTCTGTGTTGGTCCTTACACAGTCAGAACAATTTTGGTATGAATGATATCAATATCAGGCTTACAAGGTCATAATGCAATTTGTGTGTAAGTCCTCACATCTCATAGTGTAACATATAAACATTAAATACCAAAATTATTTTTAGTGGTTCTTTGGAGCATTTTATAAGTACATGTGATTTTTTTTTTTTTTTTTTCCCCTAACATCTGAAATTGATTTCTGTAGAATAACATATCATTAACTCTGCAGTTAACGGACACAGTATGAAACTGTCCTGATATCTCTACTATTCACTATAGCATTCTGAAATTGATTGTAACAGCTACTGGTAGCTTACATGTCTGGTGTCTAACACATGTTCATAAATTGCTCCTACTCCTTTTGTCTCCATTTGCAATGAAACTCAGATGTAGTTCAGGCAGCTGACAGTGAGTCTGTGTTTGTGACTGCACAATGTGGGGATCAAGTGGAATCTGCTTTGGCTGATGAAATGATGATGCCTCAGAGCTGTCTGTGGCTGACTTCTGCCTTCCTGTGTTCCCTTATCACCTTCAGTGTCCTCCAGGGAGGATGACATGATGATGAGCAACAGAATAGCACTTTAACAAGCAATAGGAAGAGGAGAAGGCAGGGCAAGAGTGGCAGTTTTGATGACAATAAGGGGGAGGATGGCATTTGTGTGGACTAAGGTTGTGAAAAATGTGTTTGAGTGACCTGCTCTATTTTGAAAAAAAGAAGGCTATACAACTACTCGAGGCTAAAATAAGTCAAGCTCAACAAGAACAGGCAGCAAGAACAGGTTGTGAGTCTGTTGGATGCTGTTGGTGATGATGAATGTTGAGATTATGAAGGTGTGTAGAAATGCAGCTGAGAAAAAATGTGAGAGAAAAGAGAGAGGACCATCTCCCTGGGTGTGACGCTGGCACGAGAATTACACAAACTAAGGTGTAGTTGCATTACCTTTCATCTACAGCTGACTTGCGAGAGAGAGAGAGAGAGAGAGAGAGAGAGAGAGAGAGAGAGAGAGAGAGAGAGAGAGAGGTACATTGTGTGTGTGTGTGTGTGTGTGTGTGTGTGTGTGTATCTGTAAGAGATTCCTTTTGTTATTAAAGGTTTGCATCACTTGTACTTATGCTGCTCTGTTGTGTCTGATCTGCCATGGATGCTGGCCTGACTTCAGCTGCTGAACACAGACGAGGGGAGGATTGTGCAGCACTTTACTGTGTTCTTCTTGTGAGGACATTCTCCCTGGTACCAGGTCAAGGGAAATGATGCCTGATTCTTTTTAGGGATGTCATGCTAGCTGAGGGTCTTCTGGCAGACTCAGTCATCTGTGGGCTACTGTTCAGTGGCCTTGCTAACTAGGCTAAAGTGACTGACACTGAGACAGTAATCAGCACTAGTGGTAGCTTGAATGCCCCTGTCAGTCTGGCCTCTGGGACAGGCCCATTTATGGCAACCCACTGGATCCGTGGCGTTTTGCGATCCGGCCGAGGCACGGGTGCCGGAGCTAATAGCGGCCATTCAAGTCAATGTCAGCTGCTCCATCAGAAGTGCTGCGGTGCATCCTAGCCGCAGCCTAGAAGCAGCTTGGCGCTCTGCTCCGTTAAAAATACGCGCCAGGTCTATTTCTGATGGACGCCACGCGACGGTGCGTCAATTTGCACAGACCAAATGAGTCAAACAGGAAGTCAGGCACAGAAAAGACGAGAGTATCCAGTCAATTTTCAAAATAAAACACCCACGAAAACTCCGGATCGTATTTCACATTGCTACATCAACATGATGTGACGTGTAACTACCATGAGCCAAATGAGAAAGGAAAAAGAGCTTACTTCAGTGGTGCTGTGTGTTGCTGTGCAGGCTCAGAGTTGTCTTAAATACAGCCACACAATTCTCTACTGAAGTTTTCCGGGTGTTTCCAAGAATGCCTCACAAAGTGGATGGCAGTATTCCTCAGTATTCCGCTTAAAAATGCATTCTGCACTATCAACTCAAGCTCACACTAGCGCTAAGAGAGAGACGTCTGTGAGGCCGGGGAGGGAGGGGGAGCCAAAGAGTTCTCAGTAGGCGCTCCAGCCGGTGTGCTACAGAGTGACGTTCATTTACTGGAGGCATTTTATATCTGGCCGATTTTTGGAGACTATGGTGGGGCAAATTAGTCAGTGTATGGGAAACACTGTATATATACACTAGAAAACTTTTTCTCCTTGTGTGGTGTATTCTGCATGATCCGGTGGGTGCGCTGCTTTAAGTGGTCCGACAGGCAACCTGTTGAGATGATTTAGTTCCGCGTTATGCGTTGCCCCTCCGACTCTTCGGCGGGAGGACCACAGGGGGGGCTCAGAGTTATGGGGCACTGGCCCCTGGGTAGAAGTCAGGTCACCTAAGGATGTCTCTTAAAAAAAGTGACTAAGAATCTTGGAAAATGATGGGGTGTTCAAAGTGTCATTGTCTTGTAGCCACGTGTGGTCACAGTGGCTGCTGTTCAGCAGAAGTTACAGAGTTGATTGAAAGCGGTATTGGGGAAATTTTTGTATAAATGAATGTGTACTACGAATGCGCTCTGGATCATTGACTGATAAAGCTAAATGGTGATCCAACTTAAAGGTATAATATGTAGTTTTTCCACATAAAAATGTCTAAAAACGACTAAACCAATATTATATATTTTGTTTAGTTGTGTACTTTGATTATCAGAAATGTTTCCAACAATTTTTCAAACCCAGATAAATATGAAATATTAATAAAAGTTACGGACCGTGTCATTAGGTCGCATATCAATGGCGACATAACTCCAGTTACCGTAGCCATTAAATGAAGGAGAAGAAGAAGAAGCAGACCAGATGAGACATCAGAGAATGAACATTACTGTTGCTAGGCTAAGCTAACTCGCCATGGATCATGATTATGCATTGACGGTTGTTGCACCTTCTGACACCGAAGCTGTCCCAGTAAACAAGCCGGTAAAACGGAAACGTACGGGTCAACCAAGTGATCCTGGAAGAATTTGGGATAAGAAGAGAGCTAAATCAAGGATAAATATTGGTGTGGCCTTTCCGAGATGGAGAGAGCTTCGTGAAAATCTAGGACTACAATTCGACGCTGACCTCGCGTGTGTTCTACTAGACAGGTAAGCAAACATCTGGCTGATGTTATCGAAATATTAATCATTTCCACCAGTGTATTGCAAGCACTGCTGCCCGCCGGGGCACCAGCGCGCCGGCCAGTGGCCTCTGCTGCAGAGCGGTGTGGAGCGGAGGCTGGCTAACCACAACATCTAACGATAGGTTTCTATAATGCTGAGCTGATGCCGGTAAAAGAACTGCATTTATAAAAGAGGCAGAGGAATAGCTAAACATAAGACGCACTGAGCAAGAGAGAGCAGCAGAGAGGGAGAAGCCATCGCTAACTGTAAAGCTAAGTAACTAGCAGTTTACTCAAATAACTAGCAGATTGCTAACCGCTCAGCTAAAGTAAGTAGCTCGCTCTGCCAAAAAACTGCAACGGTTGGTTTCGGTTTCACGGAGTGAGGAACGTCAGATCTGTATCTGTTATATGACTACAACTCCCATGATCCCACGCTACTTTGTGACGTGATCCAACTCCGTCTTCTGTTATTGTTTTGGTTTGAGACCCCTAGCGGCAGAAAATTACATTGCACGTTTAAACGGGTTCATTAAAGCTCTGACATTGAGATTCCCCAAACCTATCACAAATACATTTGTGGCCACAACATTTTGTGTTTCTGAATCTTTCTAATCTGGCGGGGGATTCACAGTAATGTGAGTGATGATGTAAAAGCTGTGTTAATTTTAATGCACCGCAGCTGATGTTAGGCTGTGTTAAGCTAGCAATAGTGCACAAAAGTCAGGTCTCTGCTGATGGACCTAAAATATTGGCATAAGAGAACTGGAATGGCATTCACACAGTACACTTCCTGCAGTAAGGAAGAAAAATAAAATAAAATAAATAAAAATGTATATGTATACATACAGTATATACATGTATGTATGTATGTATGTATGTGTGTATGTGTATATCTATCTTTTTTCAGAATAAAACAAATGAAAAAGATGTGCAGTATGTGTTTAATATTTTGACATGTAAATCACTGTTATTAAGCCGTGTGACCACCAACCAGTAGTAGTCTACATCGAGTTCACTCGACACTCAGGAGGATCCTTTTGAGGTTTTAAGGTGGTGGAAGGAGCATGCTAATAAGCTCCTAACCTGGCAGAGATTGCGTGGAATGTTTTCACCATCCCGGCATCAACCGCAGCCAGTGAAAGAGACATTTCCTCCGCTGGATTTGTAATTCAAGAATGGAAAACTCAACATTATGTGAGTGTTTAATCACAGTTGCTTTTTTTAATGGGTGTGGTGGGTGTGGCTTTGACTTAGACATAATGACAGGTAATGGGTCGGTTCTGGTTCTGAGCTTATAGGTATGGGCAGGCGTGGGTTTGCAAAAATGGACCCATGCAGGACTCTGCAATGGATTAACTGACAGAACAGCATCACCTACATGAAACTTAAAGGGATAGTGCACCCAAAAATGAAAATTCAGCCATTATCTACTCACCAATATGCCGACGGAGGCTCAGGTGAGGTTTTAGAGTCCTCAGATCCTTTGCAGAGATCGGCGGGGGGAGCAGCTAGCACACCTAACAGCTTACGGTGCCCCAGACTAATGTCCAAGAACACAAAATTGAAACCACGAAGTATCTCCAACATGCTCATCTGTAGTGATCCAAGTGTCCTGAAGCCCCGACATAAAAAGTTGTTTCGAAAAATGTCATATGAACTCTGTTTTTAGCCTCACTTCTCTGTGCTCCGTGCTCATGTGTGCGTGCTTGCGCGAGACCAGCGAAAGCATGAGCTTTGCTTACCCGTGTTTACATCACGTGACACGTGCACCGCAGGGGGAGACAACAGTAACCACAGTAGCTAAAAGATAATTTGCACTATGGTCTTTTAGCAAAGGACAGCCCAACATGTCTGAAGACTTGGAAATTGAGGAGGAACAGCATTTCTTTGTTGAGCCGTATTTGTTTGAGCCCGATTATACGGACACGGAACTCAGGCTACTGGACGAAGCAGCCGCCGCAGCTCATGAGCCTCAGCCAGCCGCAGAATACCTGAGTCGAGCACTGGAAACCTAGTCTCGCCACCAGACAATCAGAGATCTCCACCTACTGATAGTCTGGGGACACTCCTTTCTAAAGTGTGTTTAACACAACGGCGAAAACGGCCGGCAACAAAGCAACGCCTCTTGCATTTTTGAAAAGGACACGCCTTCTCGGAAATGTGCGCTCCCCCTTTTCTCATCCGCAAGGAAACAAACACACAGAGAGCTTGAAAATGGATGCCGAAAGATTAAACTCCGTTTTATCAGACGTGTGCTCATCCATGAAGAAAATATTTTTTCCAGCGGATGTCTTAGTTACAACATGATTGAGCTAACTGGAGTAGTTTCATGTCATATCCGACAATGGGAGGCTTTTAACAGATGACGTCCTGATGTTAGCTTTGCTGCTGTTAGCTGTCCCTGTCAGCTGCAGCCGCTGATGCTTTCTAGACATCGTGATTTCCCAAAACTGAATAAATACCACACATAGCAACCCGGAAGTATTTGTAACCAGCAAGGCGATTTCCTCTATTGTCCGGCCGGACAGATGAGTCATGGCCTTGTAAAAGATTATGTTTGTTTCTATTAGTTGGCGAGAATGTGTCGCCGCGACAAACATCCACTAACTTTGACTTGTGAGTCTACTGGAAACCTGGTGGTGTAGTTGTTTCAAATGCAAAGCAATGGCAACGGATGAGGAAAGTCTTTGCTGCTCAGACTGGGAATTGGCGATGCATGCACTTGAGAATGTGGACATCAGTACTGACAAGACTGCTGCTCTTCAGAGACCGTGCATCACCGATCACCCTGAGCGCGCACACGTGAACACGGAGCACAGAGAAGCAGTCAGAGCTACAGGCTACAGTGAGGCTAAAAACAGAGTTCATATGACGTTTTTCCAAACAGCTTTTTATGTCGGGGCTTCAGGACACTTGGATCACTATGGATGAGCATGTTGGAGATATTTTGTGGTTTCAATTTTGTGTTCTTGGGGCGCTGTCAGCCATTTGGTGTGCTAGCCGCTCGCCCCGCCAATCTCTGCAAGGGATGTGAGGACTCTGAAACTTCACCAGGGCCTCCATCGGCATATGGGTGAGTAGATAATGGCTGAATTTTAATTTTTGGGTGCACTATCCCTTTAAAGATGAACTAAAGTCAACATGCTTTTAAATACAATGTATTCAGTTAATATATGCAGTGGTTAAAAGTGTTTCTTGTAATGATGAACCCACAGTGCTCATTGTTTTTGGTTTTATTGCCCACAAGCTCTCATCATGCTGCTCTCCAGCAGCAGCAGCAGGCAGGTGTCTTCAGTGGAAAAGTTCTGAAATACCCATTGTACACTACCTGCTCAGCAGCAAACAGCAGACAAACACAGACAAATAAGGAACTTAAGCAGCTTAAGAGCCAGATATTTATCTCAGAAGATAGTGGAGACCCAGCCAGATATAAAAGAGTGAATACAGGCATAACTATGAACTTGTCATATTCAGCCCACATAAAGTGGCTGTCTTTATTTAGTTATCATTTAAATGAAGAAAGTGGCATGTGCTTTTGGTTTCAACATATACAAGCATTGCAAGTAGGCATGAAAAAGCAACTAAGAGACCTTTACAAATTCTACAGACCACTCATGCACACACACTTACACACACCCTGAACCTTTTGGCCTTTCTTGTATTGTGTCTATTTAAAGCAATGTTTTTCAGTGTGAGGAACACAACTATTGGCAGAGAAAAACTCTTTACTTTCCAGTGTAGGCTGGAGTTTCCACACATACAGTCAGAGGGAAGAATTGGTAGAGAGCTGCCACCGTGGATGATTGGGCTGGCAGCCAAAGGCCACAGCTTACTTGAGGAAACCATCAGCTCTCTAGCCTCAATTGAAAAAGGAAAATTTCTCTCTCCTCTGGTCAGTCCTGGTGGCTGCAGGCTGCTTTCTGCTTTCTCCTCTACTCTGCTTTGGAGAATAATAACTTCATATTCGTTGATGAGGTTGCTCAGACAGAATCCAGTATTTTTTTTCTTCTTTTTACCTATCCATCAACTATTTAATGGGCTGTGAAATTGTTTTGAAGAGTAGTTCTCCAGCCTGAACTTGCACCCCCCCCCACCCCCAACACACACACACACACACACACACACACCATATTCTTAACTAATGAACTAAAACACCAATGAGGGGCTTGTATAGATAAGTGGGTGTAAATTGATTCCAGGCGCTGCCCTGGCACTATAACGGACAGCTGCTCATGCTGTGGTTGCTAGTCTCTTCTGTGGACTGATATGATCCAGACAGACAAAATACAGACCAATATCAACCTCTACCTGCATGTCCACGTGCCACTGCAGATGCTTAAAGCTTAAATACAGCAGCTGCTTAAAAGCTGACATTAAAATCACACAATGCAGCCACATCTTGTGTTTTGTTTGGATCCCAGGAGTCCAATTTAGATCAAAGCGCAGAGAAGAGGGCTGTAGTTTAGCACACACCCAATGGAATTCTTGTTTACCCACTTTTTGATTCAGGAATTGCATCTACCACCTTTGCAGGCTAAGAAAAGACCTCTGACAGATATAAATAGCATACATATTGTCAGCACATTGCTATGTAGGCAAAAGCTGACACAGATGATTTTGTAGACCACAGGATAGAAAAAGATTTCCTCGCCATTAACTGGCCCCTGTTCGCCACATGTTTTATTTTCAGGCAAGCAAGCAATTCAGTGTTTTTGTCATGACCTATGCTGGATTTTCCAAGATTGTGCTATTTCATTTTGTTTGTTTTAAAGAGTTGTATGCTAATAATGGAATGCAATATGAACCAATAGATAAAACAAAATATGGTCCTCCACCAGGGTTGTCCCTTGACACCGATCCTGTTTGTGATATTCATGGACAGGATCTCAAGGTTCAGCCGGGGGGAGGAAGGGTTCCAATTTAGGGTCGTCAGAATTGCGTCTGTACTTTGTGCAGATTATGTGGTTCTGTTGGCTTCATCACAATGTGACCTCCAGCATGCACTGGGGTTGTTTGCAGCTGAGTGCGAAGTGGTTGGGATGAGAGTCAGCACCACCAAATCTGAGGTCAAGGTTCCGCAGAATGGTGGATTGCCCTCTCTGGGCTTGGAGACAGTTACTGCCTCAAGGGAAGGAATTCAAGTATCTTGGGGTCTTGTTCATGAGTGAGGGTAAAATGGAGTGTGAGATGCATTGGTGTGGCATCTGCAGCGATGCGGACGCTGTGCCAGACTGTCGTGGTGAAGAGGTAGCTGAGCCAGAAGGCAAAGCTTTCAATTTACTGGTCCATCTACCTTTAAACCCTCACCCATGGTCATGAGCTTTGGGTAGTGACTGAAAGAATGAGATCACCGATACAAGCAGCTGAAATAAGTGAGGGGTGGCTGGGCTCAGCCTCAGAGATAGGGTGAGGAGGTTAGAGTAGAGCTGCTGCTCCTTTGCGTTACAAGTGGCCAGTTGAGGTGGTTCGGGCATCTGATCAGGATGCCTCCTGAGCACCTAAGCAGAGGATAAGCGGAAGAAAATCGATGGATGGATGGATAGATAGATCAGTATAAGTTAAAACAATGCATTATCAGTTGGGCTATAGTTTTGATAGAGTAGCTTTGACAGGTTCAATTTTGCAATGTATCTGAAGCAATACAAAACAAACCTTGAATGTCTGATCAAAAGACTCAGCAGAATCAGTGAAGGGCTCATTTTCAAAAAATTCAGTTCTAAAATATCTTGTTTTCTTTTATATAGATTCATGGCCTCCTGTTCTTTTCAGTGAGATCACTGGCAGATACTAGTTGTGCACCAAAAGTGCTCTGAATTCAGTTTCCAGTCAGAGCATTCCTGAGATCCATGGAGCCTGTTTACAGCTGGATGTCTTCTCTGTGAATTCTCCCTCTTCATGCAGAACACACACACTGCCAACACATTCATTTTTTTTTTTTTTGTAGTTTCATGTGTGTGTGAAGCTGCTGTAGGGCCTTTATGCAACAGGTCAAGCATGTCTCAGCACTGATTAGTAGTTTTTGAGCAGAATCAGAGCAGACATGGAGCTGTCGACAGAGATAAAACAGCATGTCTGTGTTGTAGGAACAGCAGATCTCAAAATGATACCACTGCACTGACCCCATATTAAGGGTGGCGGAGTGAGCACACACACACACACACACACACACACACACACACACACACCTCAGAGGCGGACCTGGATAATAAGACTTGCCTGTCCAAACATATATCTTGGCACATTAGAGGCAAGACTTGATAAACAAGCAGGAGGTGTGTGTGTGTGTGTGTGTGTGTGTGTGTGTGTGTGTGTGTCCTAACTAATAAAGCTTTACACTGTATTCAAATAAAGGGCTACCAAGAAGGCAAGTCAAGGGGATAAGAATATTTTAAAACCAAAACAAGATGAGGGTAAAAATAAAAAGGTTTCAGTTGCTAACAAGCATCCATCAATTCTGAAGCCACTTTTTTACAACTGTTCATACAGTCTCCATTACCCAACATGCATCTTGGCCATACTGTTAAAGGGACACTTTGACGATTTTCACCCTGTTTTGTATCATAACAATGTGGGTAGTATGTATAAATAAACCGTGGTAAAGTTCCCGCCATCTCCCTGCTCATCTCTCAGGTCAATGCAGGACGCGTCATCCAGTGGATGTTTGCTGGCTCGGGGGCTGACGCTGGGGCGAAGTTTGCTTAAACTACAGATTATACTCCTTCATTTTTGTATGCCCACCACCACAGACACAACAAGTATAGACATGGATAGAGAGAGACCGGCCCCTCTCTCTCTTTAGAACTCAGACAAAAGTAGGATATAATGGTAAAACTAGGCAGTGCTGATCAAATACTGTATATATATTGTTCTCTGACAGCTATTGTCATAACTAATGGATGATGCTTTCAACACTTTCCAATAGCAAGAGGTGTGCGCCAGGGGCCCACTCAGCCCACTCCTGTTTGCCTTAGCTTTAGAACCTCTAGCTGAACGTATTCAACAACAATCTAGTATTAAAGCAACACTTACCTTTCTGTAAATTTTACACTTTTCTTTGTTTAGGTTAGAAATTAATAAGATGATGGCACACTAAAATATAAGTGAATTCCACCAGAAATGAAAACTCACAATTATACCATTCTCATATGGTTCTAGGAAAACTCCGACCAACCATTGCATTTGCGTAACATGCTTGTGTAGCAAGCTTGGCCTGCTACATTGAGCTAGCCCTGAGCTGACAGTGGTTTCGCCTGGAGCTGTCCCGACAGGGAGATGGCAGCAGCACTGTGACAGGACGTGGGAGCACGGGAAGCGTGGAGGGGTTAGCTCTAGGCTAAGAGCTAACCCCATCAAACCAGCTGCTCCCAGCGGCCTTGTGGCGAATGTCCACAGTGGGATGTGGAGATCCACAGTCGAATGCACGCGCACTAGTGTCATCTATACTCTGAGTACGTCCTGGCTGTAGATGACTGAGTGGGGACGCTAGAGGGCGCCAGGTGCTTTTCCTTTTTGCAGTGTAGTTTTTCTAAGCCACTAAGAAGGATCATGTTTTGGGAAACTCAGTCCTGCAGCCCAAAACATTTCCTAACTGTATTGGCTCGTAGGTACATTGCCTAAGCGACAGCAGATGGTTTAACCAAGTTTAACCAAGGAACTGTTAGACTACAACTTGACAAAACAATTGAACGGTATAGGAAGCTTCCTCGGGATAACAATGGATATCACGTCACTGGATATAATGTTACTGGGACTAAAAATATACAGAAGCGCTACCGCTTAATGTAACGTTACAGCACTGTGGTGAGGCCAGCAGGTCGACAGTGACTTCAGAGATGGTGAGAGACGTGTTTCATTAAGATGATCTGGTAAGAATTGTTCATATACAGTACAGGCCAAAAGTTTGGACACACCTTCTCATTCAATGCGTTTTCTTTATTTTCATGACTATTTACATTGTAGATTCTCACTGAAGGCATCAAAACTATGAATGAACACATGTGAAGTTATGTACTTAACAAAAAAAGGTGAAATAACTGAAAACATGTTTTATATTCTAGTTTCTTCAAAATAGCCACCCTTTGCTCTGATTACTGCTTTGCACACTCTTGGCATTCTCTCCATGAGCTTCAAGAGGTAGTCACCTGAAATGGTTTCCACTTCACAGGTGTGCCTTATCAGGGTTAATTAGTGGAATTTCTTGCTTTATCAATGGGGTTGGGACCATCAGTTGTGTTGTGCAGAAGTCAGGTTAATACACAGCCGACAGCCCTATTGGACAACTGTTAAAATTCATATTATGGCAAGAACCAATCAGCTAAGTAAAGAAAAATGAGTGGCCATCATTACTTTAAGAAATGAAGGTCAGTCAGTCCGGAAAATTGCAAAAACTTTAAATGTGTCCCCAAGTGGAGTCGCAAAAACCATCAAGCGCTACAACGAAACTGGCACACATGAGGACCGACCCAGGAAAGGAAGACCAAGAGTCACCTCTGCTTCTGAGGATAAGTTCATCCGAGTCACCAGCCTCAGAAATCGCAAGTTAACAGCAGCTCAGATCAGAGACCAGATGAATGCCACACAGAGTTCTAGCAGCAGACCCATCTCTAGAACAACTGTTAAGAGGAGACTGCGCCAATCAGGCCTTCATGGTCAAATAGCTGCTAGGAAACCACTGCTAAGGAGAGGCAACAAGCAGAAGAGATTTGTTTGGGCCAAGAAACACAAGGAATGGACATTAGACCAGTGGAAATCTGTGCTTTGGTCTGATGAGTCCAAATTTAGATCTTTGGTTCCAACCGCCGTGTCTTTGTGAGACGCAGAAAAGGTGAACGGATGGATTCCACATGCCTGGTTCCCACTGTGAAGCATGGAGGAGGAGGTGTGATGGTGTGGGGGTGTTTTGCTGGTGACACTGTTGGGGATTTATTCAAAATTGAAGGCACACTGAACCAGCATGGCTACCACAGCATCCTGCAGCGACATGCCATCCCATCCGGTTTGCGTTTAGTTGGACGATCATTTATTTTTCAACAGGACAATGACCCCAAACACACTTCCAGGCTGTGTAAGGGCTATTTGACCAAGAAGGAGAGTGATGGAGTGCTGCGGCAGATGACCTGGCCTCCACAGTCACCGGACCTGAACCCAATCGAGATGGTTTGGGGTGAGCTGGACCGCAGAGTGAAGGCAAAGGGGCCAACAAGTGCTAAACACCTCTGGGAACTCCTTCAAGACTGTTGGAAAACCATTTCAGGTGACTACCTCTTGAAGCTCATGGAGAGAATGCCAAGAGTGTGCAAAGCAGTAATCAGAGCAAAGGGTGGCTATTTTGAAGAAACTAGAATATAAAACATGTTTTCAGTTATTTCACCTTTTTTTGTTAAGTACATAACTCCACATGTGTTCATTCATAGTTTTGATGCCTTCAGTGAGAATCTACCATGTAAATAGTCATGAAAATAAAGAAAACGCATTGAATGAGAAGGTGTGTCCAAACTTTTGGCCTGTACTGTACCTCTATCTGACTTGACTATCTTTTATTGTTTAGGGCTAAAATGTTTTAGTGAAAGGGAACTTAAGTTTGTGAAGGAATACTGCATGCTGCGTGCCATTTTAAAACCTTGCCAAAAATAACGACGTAACGCACCGTTTTGTAATGGTAACTGAGTTACTGAATTTAACTAACTAATGCGTTAGAGTATTAGTTACTGCCAAAACTAATGGCGTTACTGTAATGCGTTACTAATAACGCGTTACTGCCCAACACTGGACATGGATGAATGGTAACATATCAGACTCCGCTGTTGAGCTAACGGGGCTAACACTACATAGAGCAGACAGGGAGGCTGCATCATCTGTTAAGCTCCGTGGTGGGGGTCTGAATTTTAGTAACTGGTGATTTTAATTTACATGTTGATAATACCTTGGATACAATGTCCAGAGAATTTTTAAACATTTTAACCTGCATGGATTTTAAACAACACATCACACAGCCAACTCACAACAGAGGACACACCCTGGACCTGGTCATAACCTATGGCCTGTCTACTGGTGTGTCCTCTGTTGTTGACCTGGCTGTGTCTGACCACTACTGTGTGTATTTTAACATCACCAGTTTTAGCCATCAGGAGGCCCCGGTGAGAACAGTGAGGAAACGCTACCTAACTTCTGAAGTGGCTGCAAATTTTATCCAGATTTTACAGAGCACTCCTGCTGAAATTTTACCTGTACCCTGTGATTTTATTGTGGACAATTTTAACAGTAAATTAATGTCAACACTTGACTCAGTGGCTCCACTTTTAATCAAAACAATATAAACAAAACCTGCACCCCTGTGGAGAAATGATAATATCAAAAGACTGAAAAGAAAATGCAGGAGTGCAGAGAGGAGGTGGAGAAAAACCAAATTGACAGTTCATTATGAAATATTATGCGATCAACTCAAATCCTACAATAAAACAGTCAAACAGGCAAGAATATCCCAATTTTCAAAACTCATTTCCGATCATAAAAACAACCCCAAATTCCTTTTCTCCACCTTCGATCTTTTAACCAACACCAATTTTAATAAACCATCCAAGATGTCAACAGACGCCCTCTGCGTGGACTTTGCAGACCACTTCAAAAGTAAAATCGATGATATCAGATCCAGTCTTTTATCCCAACAGAATGTAATTTTTAACACACCTGGATCATTGCTTTTACCTGAGGAAACACTGGAGAGTTTTGCCCTGGTTGATGCAAGGATGCGAGAAAACTCGGCCAAGTGTCCTTGCATCCTTGCATCAACCAGGGCAAAACTCTCCAGTAAATTAATGTCAACACTTTAATTTACCAAAACTACAAGATTTTAATAATTACCGACCTGTATCCAACTTACTGTTTTTAAGTAAGATTTTAGAAAAACTGGTTTTTAACCAAGTAAATGATTTTTTTAAAAAGAAACAATATTTTAGAGAAATACCAGTCTGGTTATAGGATGTCTCACAATACCGAGACAGCCCTTTAAAAGATTTTAATGATATCAGGTTTAATGTTGATTCACAAAAACTCACAGTCTTGGTAGTACTGCATCTAAGCGCCGCCTTTGATACAGTAGATCACCACATTTCATTAAACAGACTCAGAAACCTGGTGGGCCTCTCTGGTACTGTTTTTAACTGGTTCAGCTCTTATCTCACAGATCGATGTTTCTTTGTAAGTATGGATACATGTTCCTCCAGAACACATGAAATTAGGTGTGCGGTGCCCCATGGGTCAATTTTAGGTCCAGTTCTTTTTAATGTATACATGCTTCCCCTTGGGGACGTCATCAGGAGGCACGGCAGTTATGCAGATGACACACAGTTGTACATCGCCGTGTCTCCTGATTACACAGGGCCAATTGATACCCTTTTTAACTGCATTTTAGATATCAAATCATGGATGGCAGTGAATTTCCTACAGCTCAACCAGGACAAAACAGAGATTTTAGTCATTGGTCCTGAAGGCCAGAGAGAAACTTTTACCAAAACTACAAGATTTTAAACCTTCACAATGTGTAAAGAACCTGGGCGTCATTTTCGACTCTGAGCTTAATTTTATTCCACACATCAAAAATGTAACAAAGATAGGTTTTTATCATCTTAAGAATATAGCCAGAGTCTGCCCGTTTCTCTCTCAGGCTAACACAGAGGGACTGATGCACGCTTTTATCTCTTGTCGTTTAGATTACTGTAATGCCCTGCTCTCTGGTCTTCCCAAAAAGATCATCTCTAACCTGCAGTTACTCCAAAACTCAGCCGCACGAGTGCTGACGAGTACCAGAGGACAGGAGCACATTACGCCAGTTTTAAAATTGCTGCATTGGCTCCCTGTGTGTTTCAGGATCGTTTTTAAGGTTCTTTTATTAGTTTTTAAATGTCTTAACGGTCTTGGGCCATCTTATTTATCTGACCTGCTTTTATCATATCAACCCTCGCGGATCCTGAGGTCCTCCGGCACCGACCTTTTAATTGTTCCAAAAGTCAGAACAAAAAACCCACAGGGAGGCTGCATTCAGCCATTATGGCCCACACTTATGGAACAGCCTGCCGGAGAGCATCAGGACTGCAGAGACTGTTGATGTTTTTAAAAGGAGGCTCAAGACTCACCTCTTTAGTTTGGGTTTTAACTGATTTCTTTTACTCTTTTAATTCTCCTATGATATGTTATTTTTAATTTTAAATGCTTTTAAATGATTTATTTTTAAATCTTTATGCATTTTATTATTAAGTTTCTAAATCTTCATTTATTTATTTATTATTATTATTATTTTAATCTTTAAATCTTTAATTTTTTCTAAATCCTTACATTTTTATGCATTTTATCACTGTTTTATCTCATACTTTACTTACTTTTTCAATATGTATGTAGTATTTTTGTTTGTTTTTATTCTGTGAAGCACTTTGTGCTGCATTTTTAATGTATGAAAAGTGCTATACAAATAAAGTTTGATTGATTGATTGAACAGACACTGTAAAGATGTTGGCCACCTCAAGAACCTGGGGCTGCCTTTGAACAGGGAGAAGAGTTGCCTTGTTCCATCGTGGCGGGTGGAATATTTAGGTTTGGTTCTGGATTCGACTTTAATGAGAGCTGTCCTGACCTTGAAAAGGACAGCAGTGTTGATGGACAGCTTGTCACAGTTAACTGTGGGCAAACACATCACAGTGAAGTGTAGCCAGAGGCTGTTGGGCCTCATGGCAGCAGCATCCCAGGTGGTGCCCCTAGGGTTGCTTCACATGCGGCCTCTGCAGCGTTGGCTTGCCAGGCTCAAGGTGAACCCCCACAAGGATGGCCTGAGGGCTATCCTGGTGTCATTGATTTGTCTTCCAGCAGTTGCATGGTGGACCACTGCCCTGGTCCTCAGGGAAGGAGTTCCACTGGGCCCAGTGTGCTCAAGGGTGACCTTAACTACCGACACCTCAGAGGCAGGCTGGGGGGCCCTATGGGAGAACAACCTGGCCCGGGGCCGGTGGGGTCCCTTTTGGAGAGGGACTCGCATCAACCTGCTCGAACTGGAGGCAGTATATCGGGGCCTTGGCGTATTTGCTTACGGTAATTCAGGGGAAGCATGTGTTGGTCCGGACCGACAATTCAACCATGGTCGCTTACATCAACCACCAATGGGGTCTGCGGTCGTGGTCCTTGCACGACTTGGCCCACAAAATCCTCCTCTGGGCTAATGCTCAGGGTGTGTCCCTGAAAGCCATTCACTTGCCCAGTGTAGTGAATGTAGTGGCAGATCTCAGCGGCAGGAGTGGCGGTTTCACCTGCAGATTGTGGACGCCATTTGGGCTCGGTTCAGAGAGGTCCAGGTAGACCTCTTTGCCTCACACGAGACCACCCATTGACCACTGTGGTACTCCATAGCGGGTCTGACAGGGACGTTGGGGGTAGACGGTCTTGCGGGCCGGTGGCCCCAGGGCCTGTTGTATGCGTTTCCCTCCTTTCCACTCACACCAGCTGTACTGGCCATGGTGGAGATGATGGAGGCCAGGGTTCTGCTTGTGACCCCGGACTGGCCACATCAGCTGTGGATGGCGACCTTGCAGAGGCTGTTGGCAGGAACCCCATGGTGCCTGGTGCCAGTCGGACCGGACATGCTGTCGCAGGCTCAAGGACAGCTCTGGCACCAGAATCTGGGGATTTACAGGCTGCGTGTCTGGCCCTTGGACGGGAGCTGCCCTGCAGCTTGAGTCCTGCCGTTATGGCTACCCTACAAGCAGCTAGGGCTCCCTCTACCAGGGTTCTTTATGCTGACAGATGGAAAAGGTTTTGCCAGTGGTGTGCAGAGAAAGGCTGGAACCCAGTCTCTTGTGGGACACCAGGGGTCCTCTTGTTTTTGCAGTCGCTGATGGAGAGAGGGCTGACTGAATCCACCTTGAGGGGCTATGTGGCGGCCATATCTGACCGTCACATCCCTATTGAGGCTGGGACGATGGGCTCGCAGCCCCTTATTGGCAGTTTTTGAAGGGGGCTAGGCATATCCAGCCATCACGGTCCCCCATGGTCCCGTCATGGGATTTGCAGTTGGTTATGTAGGCTCTGTCGGAGTCTCCTTTTGAGCCTTTGTCCAGTTTGGGGCTGGAGCTTCTTTCCCTAAAAACGTCTTTTCTTCTTGCCATGTCTTCAACGATGCGTGTCTCTGAACTGCATGCCCTGTCTGTGCATCCATCCTGTTGCTCCCTCGATCTTTCGTGGTGCGGCCCTTGGTTCTGTAGCCCTTTCATCCTCCACCACATGACTCGGTGGAGGCAGCTCGGTTACACTTGCTCTGCCCAGTTTGGTCCATGAGGGTGTACATCACCCATACGGCCCCAGTTAGACAGACTGACCAGCTCTTTGTCTGCTATGGGGGAGCCAGGCTGGGCCACGCTCTGTCCAAGCAGCGGTTGGTCCGCTGGGTTGTACAGGTCATAGCTCTGACCTATGATAGTGCTGGAGTCCCTCCCCCTGGGGGGGTGATGGCCCACTCCACCAGAGGGAAGGTCACCTCTCAGGCACTCTTCAAGCGGGCTCCCTTGGAGGATGTTTGTGTGGCAGCCAGTTGGGCCTCTTCTGGGACCTTTGCAAGGTTCTACAGGCTAAATGTTCGCTCATCGATAACCTCTGCTGTCTTGCAAGCAGGCCAATGAGGTGTGTGGTCCCTGCCATGCTGGGTCATGACTTCAGGGTTGATGTGCACCCGGTGGTTGTGTTTATTATGGGCCTTATTCTGTTCGAAAAAGGGGAACAGAAAAGGTCAATCAAATTAAATTTCAATTCAATCAATCAATTTTATTTATAAAGCCCAATATCACAAATCACAATTTGCCTCACAGGGCTTTACAGCATACGACATCCCTCTGTCCTTTGGACCCTTGCAGCGGATAAGGAAAAACTCCCCCCAAAAAAACCCTTTAATGGGGGGAAAAAATGGTAGAAACCTCAGGAAGAACAACTGAGGAGGGATCCCTCTTCCAGGACGGACAGACGTGCATTAGATGTCGTACAGAATAGGTCAACATAATAAATTAACAGTAATCCGTATGACAGAATAAGACAGAAAGCGAGAGAGAGACAGAGAGAGATGCAGGACAGACAGTAATGACAGTAGCTTACAACAACATTAATGAAAGTAATAATATTATTATAATAATAATAATAATTACGGCTATTGTGGTACAATACGTTGAAATTATATTTTAATATATGATAGTATACATATGTGCCAATAATCATATGTGTATAATAACAGTAGAAGTATGACTAATGATAACAGCAGTAGCAGGAGGCATCAGGCAGGACCACGGCAGCAGCACAACCACACACGTTACACTATCCAGGCACCGCTGCGGGTTATAAGTTAACCTGCGAGACAGTGGAGCACAAAGGCTCCAGAGAAGAAGATGAGTTAGGGACATGCAGTATTGCTGAGTTAGCAAGATGCAGTAACAGGACATGAGCTGTTAGCAAAAGGGAGAGAGAGAGAGAAGGAGAGAAGGTGCCGGGTGTATTATAGGATGTCCCCCGGCAGACTAGGCCTAAGTCAGCCTAACTAGGGGCTGGTACAGGGCAAGCCTGAGCCAGCCCTAACTATAAGCTTTATCAAAGAGGAAAGTCTTAAGTCAAGTCTTAAATGTGGAGACGGTGTCTGCCTCCCGGACCACAACAGGAAGATGATTCCACAGGAGAGGAGCCTGATAGCTGAAGGCTCTGGCTCCTGATCTACTTTTGGTAACTTTAGGGACCACGAGTAACCCTGCATTCTCAGAGCGCAGTGTTCTGGTGGGATAATATGGCACTTTGAGCTCTCTAAAATATGACGGAGCCTGACCATTTAGAGCTTTAAAAGTTAGGAGTAGGATTTTAAATTCAATTCTGGATTTTACAGGAAGGTGGACGGTGTTTTCTTTTGCAGCAGGCGACCTTCGTCGGTCTTTGGCTGTCGTGCCCCAAGGCTTTATTTTTCTTCAATAAAATGTGTTCTGCTCAGTGACCTGTTGTCCTGAGTGTTTATAGCCTCGCTACACCTCCTGCCTGACCTTATTTGCTATTCAGTTGACCCATATATGTTGACCTGATATGAAATTGAACGGATGGTTACAGAGGGTAACGTGGTTCTATGAATGAAGGTCAACACGCCAGCTTGCATTGTCATTCAGTAGGCTGTTTCGGCCTCAGTCAGAGAAAAGAGACTGGGCAGGTGATCGCGCAGCTGTATTAGTAAGCTCTGATTGCGCCCAAAGAGCGGAGGTGTTAATTTGCTAATTGTCTCCTGAAACAGCTCACCCTTGGAGAGAGTGAACCGTACGGTGGCGTGGCGGGTAGGCCTTTGGAAGGAGGTCGAGTTGCAGGAGGAGGGAGATGAGACATTGGAGGGAGGCGGGAGTTGTGGATGTTCAAATTTTTTCTAAGTGCTATGTGAAATGCAAGAAAGGTAAGAGTTGCTTAAAAGGAATAGAGATGTGGAGTGCAGAGCATAAAACTACTATGTACATGGGCGATAACCTTTTGTTTTTGTTGTCCCCCTAGATATCAATTTCAGCAACACTGTTAGTTTTCAGTGAATTAAGTGCCATATCTGGCTGCAAGAATAATTTTAGTAAATCTGAAGCTATGCATATTGGAAATCTGAATAACAGAGATGTTACGAACAATTTTACTTTAAGTGGTCAACTTCTGGTTTCACATATATAGGAATAAAGCTTCCCCCAAATTTAATTTTGCTTGAATTTTTGCATTGGTGAAAATAGACTTCGGGATGGCACAATTTACCACTGTCCCTGCCAAATAAGTCTCAACAAGATGAACATACTCCCACGAATTTTATATCCTCTAGAGATGCTTCCCCTATGCTTATCCTGAAAAATCAATCAGGACTTAAGCAAGGCATTTTCTAAATTTATTTAGCATGGAAAAAAGTTCAGACAGAGGCTGAAAATATTACAGCTGCCTACAGACATGGGTGGCTTCTCTATGCCTAACCTTATATATTAAAACCGGGCCCGTTAATAATGCACACCACTTCTGGCTATGGTGACATACTTATCTTAAGAGAGAGACCTGTATTGATCGCTGGGCTTGTGCTCCACACTCCCCCTGGAGTCTGGTCACTTGTCATACAAATAATATAAATTCAGACATTTAGGGCAATCTTATCATATACAACAGTATCAAAGTCTGATATGACATCAGTAAATGTTTGGGACAGAAAAATATGAAATCCTCATTGTCTCCTATAACCCAAAACCCCCACTTTCCTGCTGGTACAGGCTCATCTCTGTTCTGTTTTTGGCGGGTCAAGGGAATTTGTCTTCTTTGCGACATATATATATATATATATATATATATATACATATATATATATATACATATATATATATATATATATATATATATATACATATATATATACATATATATATATATATATATGTATATATATATATACATATATATATATATACATATATATATATATATATATATATATATATACATATAGATAATACATTACTCGTCTTTCAACAGTTACAAGAGAAATTTGGTATTCCTAAAGAACATTTCTTCAAATCAGATTTGTTCTCAGCCCCCCCCCCCCCAGTTAATTTCCCCTGTAGTGGAGAAATTTATGCCAAAATAGAAAACATTTTATATCTTCCTTCTATTCACTACTCAGTTACTCTGACACATATGAGTTGACAAACATCTCTCATAAATGGGAAAGGGATCTGGGTGCTGCAAAACAGAAGATGACTGGTAGGGTGCAATAAATCTGATCAAATCTTCGTTCACATGAAATAGAGTAAGGGCGACCCAATACAAAATACTTCATAGGCTGCACAGGACCCCAGTTATCTTGCACAAAATTAACTGTTCCCTTTCTTCTCTGTACACTAAAGCCCTATTTCTACTAGGCAGTCTGGTACAGTTAAGCTCAGTTTGATACACATTTTTTTTGTTTCCACTGTAGTGCTGCATGATTTGATAAAAATGTGCGATTGCGATTTGAGTGGACAATATTGCGATTTGCGATTGCGATTACAATATAATAAATAAATTATATCATGAGTCTTCTTGCTTGATTCAGTGTTTCCCCTACATTATATTAGGGGGGCACTGACCTGACCTGACCTGACCTGACCTAGTTATTGTTATGGACAGTATGAAATGACCATCAACAGACTGAGCACAGTCAAACACACTGTTCACACAGCAGCGCAGCACGGCACTGTACCTTCAGCGGAGCGAGCCTGTGTTGCGTTCAGGCGTTGTCATGTAAATGACAAATTCCAGCATGCCATAGCACAACACAGCAGCATGTCAAGTGGGCCGAACCCGAGCAAAATTGTTCAATTTTTCATTTGTTATTATATAGTTTGTTACGGAGTCCGTGATTTCCCCGTGACACTTACAAATGTTTGTGTAACTGTGTTGTGTTGTTGCTTTATGAGGCTCTGGTGGCTTTCAGTTGTCTCTTTGTCTTTAACGTTACACGGCTTGGCTTTCTCTCGCATGCGTTCCTCATAATTGGTCGTGTTGCCGCGGGGCGTGGCGACGTTAACTTTTAAACTTTTACACAGCACATCTTTCTGTTCAACGTCGCTGTACCTGAATCCAAAGCATCGCCATGTAATAGATGTTGCGTTTTTTCGCCACCAACTCAGCCTGTTCAGCCTCTTCTTCTGTGTCTGTGTTGGTCACTGCTGCACGCTGGGTGGTCACCTGACCATACGTGCTGCACACACCAGGATAGCTTGTGGGCGTAATGTCAACAAACTCCACACACTACAGGAGAGGTAGTCACGTTCACAGGCACACCTGTTAACATTTATTTACATTAAATCGCAGCCTTTTATGCGGTTATGTAATGGCACAGCCTCACGATTGCGATTGGATTAATCGTGCAGCACTATTCCACTGTGAAAAGTTGTGGATGGTACCAATGGAAACGTTTCTTACCGTCCCATTTTTGGTCACCCCTCTGTTGGGGTACCTAGCACACAGATCTGGTACTAAGAGGTGGAGCTTGAAACACTGCAGTCCATTGATCGGTCAATAGTAGACGGTCAATGTTGCTCAGGGTTGAGTTGTGGCTGGTTTGTAAGTTTTACATACATTAGTAGAGGTTAGAATTAGAACTAAAAAATGAAAGGACGTTTTGCTGCCTCTCACAGCAGCTGTAGAGTGAGAAAAAAGTAATGTCATTCACAGGGCTGACTGCTGGCAACTTTTAAGGTGGAACATTTACTTGACATGTTACTCAATGCATGTGATCCATCAGCACACCCTAAATTTAAATATGACAACTTTTACTATTCCATTAGTTTTTATTCTCTCTCTTGGATGTCATACACTTTTAGTAATGCGTGGATCTTCAAGTGTTTAAAAATATATTAATTTCAACAGGATTATGTGAACTGCATATATTCTAATCCTCACTTGGGGAAAAAAACACCAAAACATCCATTTTCGTAACCGCTTATCCTCTTGAGGGTCGCGAGGGGGCTGGAGCCTATCCCAGCTGACATTGGGCGAGAGGCAGGGTACACCCTGGACAGGTCGCCAGACTATCGCAGGGCTGACACATAAAGACAGACAACCATTCACACTCACATTAGAGTCACAATTTAGATTTACAATTTAGAGTCGCCTATTAACCTATCTCCAACCTGCATGTCTTTGGACTATGGGAGGAAGCTGGAGTACCCGGAAAAAACCCACGCTGACACGGGGAGAACGTGCAAACTCCACACATCCCTCCTGGGATCGAACCAGGAACACTCTTGCTGTGAGGCTACAGTGCTAACCACTATACCACCTTACCGCCCTAGATTAGTCACCTACTTACCTAAAAGCATGTCTTCTTTTTTTTTTTTTTTTTTTTTTTTTTTGTGAAAGATATTTTTTGGGGCTTTTTAGCCTTTAATGGATAGGACAGATAAGCATGAGAGGGGGAGTGACATGCAGCAAAGGGCCACAGGCTGGAGTCGAACCCGGGCCGCTGCTGCAACAGCCTTGTACATGGGGGGCCTGCTCTACCACTAAGCCACCGACGCCCCAAAAGCATGTCTTCTTAATATAAAGCACTTTTCTGAATGGAAGACCACTCTCATGAACCCAACTGCGGGACACAGTACATGATTTGGCTACTGATTAGTGGTTAATCGGAACTTAAATATAGTGGGCCAGAAACAATGGTTTACTCAATGAATGATTAACATAACATGCTGTACACATGCTGTGCTGTCTGTGGTCTAGTTTGATTTAACCTTATTACCTTTCTGTTTTGAACTTCGTTTTATTTGATGTACGGTATGGATGTGTGGAATGACCGTCTGGGGTGGGGGTTATTGAAATGTGCGCAATTTTTTGGTTAAAACCCAATAAAAAGTATAAAAAACAAAACAAACAAACAAGAGATACCAGTATGCTTGGTCTGGACCCATACATTGCTGCAGGGAGTTGGTTTTCTACACCTAACTGAAAAATGTTCTTTGTTCCTCTCAACTTTCAGGCCCAAAACACAGAGTCTGTGAGTGTGTGTGTATGTGACTGTGTGCCCACCTAAACTGATTGAGATGACAGGGAGAACTTTTACCAGAATTCACTATAAAAAGTACAGTAGTGTGTATGATTTTAGACAGGCCATGTGAAGAACGTGCTGTTTGCTGTAAAGTTGGTTTACCCTTGAACTGGGAATAGTTGTTCTTCACTCAGGCAAGGGTCCAGTCAGCATAGTAGGATTATTACCAAGGAATTGCTTTTAGGTGCCACCCTGAAATATACATCAGTATTTTTGTAAGTCTTATTGCTGAAAGGATTGTGTAGCTGAAGGCAGCAGACTTTTGTTGAAGGTATTAGCAGTTGTTGATAACAGAGATGATATTGGCTCCAGCATTTGACAATAATTCATTTAGGGAGTAGAGCATAGGATTTCTTCTCACATCTCATGTACCTTTTATTTGTCTGATGCAGAAATTTCCCCATTCAAAAGCAAGTAGCAGCCATAGAAAAATGGCCAGCTCACTATCAATGCTGTCATCTCTCTGTAATAGTTTTTTGTCAATAAACTCACGCAAGTGGCCTCTACTCCCCTGGCTCATAACTCAGTCTGATGTCAAATCAATGGCTTTAATGATGTGTATGCAGGCTGGCACGCATGAATTTATGTGCAATCTATTGCATGTGTGTGTTGATAGTATTATAGAAGATGGCTGTAATCCTGTTGTTTATGAGAACAATATGTGTGTATTAGCTAATTAGTCAGCTACTTAGATGATGGAGCTGTTCCTCCAGGATCTCCTAGCCCACAAAGGATGAGAGACATAGAGTGTTTGTGTCAGTAGCTTCCAGTTATATGTGGTAGAAAGTAGGCTTGTCATGATACCAGAATTTCAGCAGTCGATACCAATACCAGTGAATTTCCATGATTCTCGATACTCATTTGATACCACGATTCTAAATTCACTACTTTATTAAAACTGTTTCAAACTTCAAATTTAACTCTAAGGCCTCATTTACACCGCAAGCAATCCACAAGCGTTGCGGCAGCACACATATATTCACACCAAAACCGAACAGACGCGTCGCGCAGCGGCCACTGCTATCCCGTCAAAATACAAACCACACCCGAACAGTTGGTGGCGGTAGTGCACCATGTTTGCAAATCTCCAATAAACCCCAAAGAAGAAGAAGTGAGTTTGGACCCAAAGCCCAAAAATCGGCGTCTCTTCTATTTTCGAGCTTGCTCGCAAAAGCAGCACGACTCGAGCAGCGCGCAGAACGGATGCGATGTGAATGCTCTAACCTGTTAACATGTTCGCCGAAATGAAAACGCGAGTAAACAGCGACCATTCGCGAGCGCTACTCCAACGCGTCGCTTGCGGTGTAAATGAGACCCTCTCCACACACGACTCCTACTACCTGACTTTTCGACAAGCTGAGGTGTTGTGGCTCCAGCAGCACTTGTAAAAGCCATTGTTTCTAGCAAAGACGATGGAGAACAGGCGCTCTTCTTTGGCGCTCATCCTTGGCACCGACTGACGCGCGTGTACTGCCCCGTCAGTTCTGACAGGAATCGACACAGCCTGCTGAGGGCAAAGTTGTATCTGGTACTTGCGGTACCGAAAAAAAACAGGTACCGACGTATTTTTTGCGTGTTGGCATGGACTTGGTACCTAAGTATCAGTTCTCATGACAACCCTAGTAGAAAGTCTGTGCAGGCGCACTTGTGCCTGGTGGTCATAATGCTCCTACTGCATGTCCTGCTTTCTCTTCACTTTTGCTTTCATGTCTGGGGGCAGCAGGTCGAACCTTGACTTGGGCCTATGCCCCATCAGCATCTCTGCTGGAGTGCATGCAATTATAGCCTGTGGCATGAGGCGGTATTTAAACAGGAAATGTGAAAGCAGAGTGCAAAGGGAGTCCCCTGTCATCTGCTTCAGGCTGTCCTTCACTGCAAGATCAGCCCTCTCAGCCAAAGGAGCCATTCAAATGTGATGAACACCATTCTGTTGCATGAACTCACTGAAAAGCTTACTGACGGGTCAGGCAATCCATCTACAGCTGAGCTGGAACCCAGCAGCGCTGCTCATACTTGCAGTGTGGCTTTTCTAATTTGTCAACACAGACGCCAAAAATTAAAAACAACAACAACAAAAAAAACAAAACAAAAAAAAAACAAGCTAACCAAAAAATGCACCCACACCACTCACACAAGCAGTGTGGCCTCTATTTATAACTGATTTAGGACCAGGCATGAAAGTGACCCAAATCAGAATTGAAAAGATCAGATTCTATGTGATTTGTGCTGTTTCCACTGTTGGGGAAAAACAGATCTGAGACACATATGAGCCAAAAAAAATCAGATTTGGGCCACTTTTGCCTGCAGCCAAAAATTGCAATTCCTCAAATGGCCATCTGAAGCTGGCTTCAGAGGCGAGTCAATCCCCATAGACACCCATGTTACTTGTTGCCTATTTGTGTCTCAGCACATGTTGAGACACAGGGATTGCCTTTAGCTTGAGGCAAGACTAACAGAATAGGCCTACACTCCATACTGGTTACTTTGCAAATAATCACATTTGTATTTCTGATACTTATACATCCAGAGCTATATCTCAGAGGACCAAAATGATACTGATGAGGAGGATACACTGTTTCACCACAAACAGTTTAGGGGTCAGTTGTGTGAAGTATTCAGTTTATGTGTGATCATTCAGATGTGTGTGAAGCCCTTCTGTGGGCCTCTCTGGTTGTCATTTGAACATCATTCTCCCTAAAAGCATTTTAATTTGAATCTTCTGAACTAATCACCATCAATTACAAGCTCCCCAAATACACCACCACATCAATTATGCATGGAAGCTCAATTGGCCAAGTGAGTTCCAAATCTGTGAAAATAATCTATTTACAAAAATCATCCCTGTGTTTCTCCCTGCTATATAAACAACCCCACTGTTGTTGCTAATTCTCTGTTATGGTTGCCAGTGGCCAGGCATTTATTAGCATTAAGGAAAGTCTTTTTGATGCACTTGTGAAAAATGTCCTGTTGTCTTTTGATGAACTTTCACATTCAAACAGAATTATACATGCATTGCTGAAGCTAACCAAGTGCCACTCTGCCTGGAAGTCTGTGTGGGTGTACGGTAAAGAATCCACATAATTTCATTGGTGGAGGCCCAAGTTTTTATGAGTTTTGTTTCCCAGCAGCAGATTATGACTCACAGGATGGATGATTGAGCAGCTGTTGCAAGTGAATACAAACTTTTAGATCCAGTGGAATGAATGGTAGGTGTTCCACTTTCAATGCACCTGATGTTCTGCTGTCTCTGCCCCAAGTGTGCTCTGCACTAGGCTATAAATAACCGAACATACACTGAACAAAAATATAAACGCAACACTTTAGTTTTTGCTCCCATTTTTCATGAGCTGAACTCAAAGATCTAAAACATTTTCTATACACACAAAAGACCATTTCCCTCAAATATTGTTCACAAATCTGTGTTAGTGAGCACTTCTCCTTTGCCGAGATAATCCATCCCACCTCACAGGTGTGGCATATCAAGATGCTGATTAGACAGCATGATTATTGCACAGGTGTGCCTTAGGCTGGCCACAATAAAAGGCCACTCTAAAATGTTCAGTTTTATCACACAGCACAATGCCACAGATGTCACAAGTTTTGAGGGAGCGTGCAATTGGCATGCTGACTGCAGGAATGTCCACCAGAGCTGTTGCCCGTGAACTGAATGTTCATTTCTCTTACCATAAGCCGTCTCCAAAGGCGTTTCAGACAATTTGGCAATACATCCAACCGGCCTCACAACCGCAGACCAAGTGTAACCACACCAGCCCAGGACCTCCACATCCAGCATGTTCACCTCCAAGATCGTCTGAGACCAGCCACCTGGACAGCTGCTGCAACAATCAGTTTGCATAACCAAAGAATTTCTGCACAAACTGTCAGAAACTGTCTCAGGGAAGCTCATCTGCATGCTCGTCGTCCTCATCGGGGTCTCGACCTGACTGCAGTTCTTCGTCGTCGTAACCGACTTGAGTGGGCAAAGGCTCACATTCGATGGCGTCTGGCATGTTGGAGAGGTGTTCTCTTCACGGATGAATCCCGGTTTTCACTGTTCAGGGCAGATGGCAGACAGCGTGTGTGGCGTCGTGTGGGTGAGCGGTTTGCTGATGTCAACGTTGTGGATCGAGTGGCCCATGGTGGCGGTGGGGTTATGGTATGGGCTGGCGTATGTTATAGACAACGAACACAGGTGCATTTTATTGATGGCATTTTGAATGTACAGAGATACCGTGATGAGATCCTGAGGCCCACTGTTGTGCCATTCATCCACGACCATCACCTCATGTTGCAGCATGATAATGCACGGCCCCATGTTGCAAGGATCTGTACACAATTCCTGGAAGCTGAAAACATCCCAGTTCTTGCATGGCCAGCATACTCACCGGTCATGTCACCCATTGAGCAATTCAATTCAATTCAATTCAATTTTATTTATAAAGCCCAATATCACAAATCACAATTTGCCTCACAGGGCTTTACAGCATACGACATCCCTCTGTCCTGTCATGTTTGGGATGCTCTGGATCGGCGTATACCACAGTGTGTTCCAGTTCCTACCAATATCCAGCAACTTCGCACAGCCATTGAAGAGGAGTGGACCAACATTCCACAGGCCACAATCAACAACCTGATCAACTCTATGCGAAGGAGATGTGTTGCACTGCGTGAGGCAAATGGTGGTCATACCAGATACTGACTGGTTTTCTGACCCCCTCAGACCCCCCCAATAAAGCAAAACTGCACATTTCAGAGTGGCCTTTTATTGTGGCCAGCCTAAGGCACACCTGTGCAATAATCATGCTGTCTAATCAGCATCTTGATATGCCACACCTGTGAGGTGGGATGGATTATCTCGGCAAAGGAAAAGTGCTCACTAACACAGATTTAGACAGATTTGTGAACAATATTTGTGAGAAATGGTCTTTTGTGTATATAGAAAATGTTTTAGATCTTTGAGTTCAGCTCATGAAAAATGGGAGCGAAAAAAAAAGTGTTGCATTTATATTTTTGTTCAGTGTATATGCACTGCTCAAAAAAATTTATGTAACACTTAATCGTCACAGTATAACACCAAGTCAGTCAAACTTCAGTGATATAAATCTGTCCATTAAAGAAGCACAAGTGGTTGTCGATCAGTTTCACCTGCTTTGATGCAAATTAAAGTGACAACAGGTGCAATGGTGAGGCAAAAGCAAGACAATCCCCAAAAAGGGAATGCTTTTGCATGTGGTGGCCACAGACAGTTGCTCTCTTTATCTTTCCTGATTCTTCACTAATTTTGTGTTCTGCTAGTGTCCTTGTCACTACTGGTAGCATGAGCCGGTACCTGCTGCCTAATAAGGTTGCACAGGTAGTCCAGCTCCTCCAGGATGGCACATCCATATGTGCCTTTGCAAGAAGGTTTGATGTGTCTCCCATCATAGTCTCAGGAGCACTGAGGAGATACCAGGAGACCAGCCACGAGGAAAGCTAGACAGGGCTGTAGAAGGGCATCAACCCAGCAGCAGGACCGGTATCTGCTCCTTTGTGCGAGGAGGAGATGGAAAAGCACTGCACTGCACTGATTGTTTCTGACCAAACTGTCAGGGAAAGCTGTTGTAACTTGACTTTACATAGACCAATCAGCACCAAAATTCACAAAAGAGTCCAGCCCCGAAGAGATCTACCTGCCCATGTTTAATCGTAGTGACACCTACTGATAACAGGAAGTAAGCCTTATGTATCAGATATCATCTGAATTAAATGAAGTGGTCTATACATAATATACAACTACATGACGTAAAATGTGTGTTCTCTGGTGGACGCAGGAAGTTGCATAAAATTAGCAATACCTTATTTAAAGCACCACTCACTCCACACAGGAAATGTCTTAAGTCATGCATGCAATGTTTAATGGTAGTGGAAATACACAGCCGTGTCAACTGGCATCCTGCCAGCACCCCTGACATCCACTGCTTGCGATGAATGGCCTTTGCATTGTCTGAAGCCTTTTTTTTTTGTTTTTTGTTTTTTGTTTTTTTTTACAAGTAATATTCATACTGGCCTAAATAAACAATTTGATTGTATTCTCTCATATTTGTCGAGTGTTTTGTGTGAAAGGAATTAAAGGTCTGTCCCATATAGAGGCCTGTTCCAAATATAGGCTCATTAAGTTCAGTGATTTCAGCAAATAATACTATTAGGCTACTAATTGCATTTTTTACTGTATTGAGTAGGCACATCCTTTCAATGAACAAGAGCTTTTGAAGTTTCATTTAACTTGTTTATTACCTGGTCGCACAGAACAGAACATGAGCAGTTATCAACATGCTCTTTTTGACTATTTTCCTTCCGCCAAATCTCCCAATGCCAGCTCTCTGCCTGGATACGCAACACACAACATAGCTGCTCTATATGTGAAGATGAACACTCACACATACATCCTTGGTACCTCCCCCCTTTTCTAAATTCTTCTTTTGTAACAAAATGTAAAGAATGGGCTTGGTTGAGGCTCTAGTCTCTCAGACGTGCTCATTTCAGTCTCTTGAGGGAGAGCCTGCAGATGCCGACAGTTCCTCCGCTTTCGCCTCCTGCTGGGGAGTGGATCACATACGAAAGCTGGGTGGTGTTCTCCTGCTGCACCAAGGATGGAGTAGTCCACTGTTTCTCAGAGTCGAGCTTCACCAGAACTCTGCTGCCAGGCTGCAGGACACGTAAGTCCCGTGCTCCATGTAAGTTCAGCCAGTTGAAGTAAAAGGCCTGCCGCTCCTCTGCAGCTTCCCTCTGCCAGATGAGAGACTGGTCTGGCCATTTAGGCCTCAACTTACAGTCCAGTGTAGGCAGTGTTGTGCGGATTTTCCGACCCATCAGAAGCTCCGCCGGGCTCACCCCGGTTGATATTGTGGGCGTGGCCCTTAAGCTCATGAGGGCAAGCAAAGGATCCTTCTGCTGCAGGATTCTTTTCGCGGTCTGCACAGCCTGCTCAGCCTGTCCATTTCCTGATGGGTGATGTGGGCTTGATGTGATGTGGACAAAGTCATACTCTTGACTAAATCTCTTGAAGGTTTCACATGAAAATTGGGGTCCATTATCTGAACAGACTGCGTCAGGGATCCCGTACCTGGCAAAGGTGGCCTTCAATTTTGCCACCACTTGGTCTGCTGTTGTAACAGATAGTTCCAGTATCTCCAGGTAGCGGGAGTAGTAGTCCGAAACAATGAAATAGTTCCTCCCTTTGTGTTCACACAAGTCCGTCCCAACCCTCTGCCAGGACCTGTCTGGCAAAGGGGTAGGGTTTAGTGGTTATTTTCTCAGTGCTCTCTTATTTTCAGTGTCAGTGTCAGTGTCCTACCAAGTGCGTAGTCAGCTGCATCGTTGAATCTCATTAGCCTGAGGAGTAATCTTTGTGGTCCGTTATCAGTTTAAAACAATCCATGCCTGTCAGGTATTTACTGAAGCGTTCACATGCTCAGACCCCTGCTAAGCACTCCTTTTCAGTTTATCCCGTATTCCCACTACAAGCCTGTCTCTGATACTTTGATTCTTCTTCGCCCCCAATTTCACAGTTCTCAGAAAGTTCGTATAGTGCATGAATAAAGCTCTCAGCTTTGTCATCTGGTTTCTGCGTCCGCTGATGAAACTGGGCTCTCTCATGTATGACGTTTTTCTGCAGTACAAATTACTCATCAAACTTTTTCAATACGAAGTCAAAGTCGTTCTTGCAGTCTCTTGTAGGGAATGCCAACGTTTTAATTACGTTTTGTGCCTCGTATCCCATTGCATAGATTAATGTGCTCACTTGGACATCTCCTCCGTCCTTGTTCAGCTTCATTGCCGTGCGGTTAAGCAGAAATCGTTGCTTCCATGTCGGCCATTCACCTGGCTTGTCGAAGCTGAAGTTCTCCGGCGGCTTGAAATTTGGTATTTCCTCTCAGCGCGGGTCACTCCTCTGTCTGGACCGCTTCTGACACCATGTCAATGAACGAGAGCTTTTGAAGTTTCATTTAACTTGTTTATCACCTGGTTACACAGAACAGAACATGAGCAGTTATCAACCTGCTCTTTTTTACTATTTTCCTTCCGTCAAATCCCCCAATCCCACACACAACATAGCTGTTCTATATGTGAAGATGAACACTCCCACATACATCCTTGACACATCCTGACTGGCTGGCCATGTGTATGCAAATTTCAGTGGGCAAATGCATGCTCCCGATTAAAGCAGAGTATTACCCATAGAGTCCGGTAGATGGCTCTGGCAGTGCTAACAAAACTAGGGTTACAATACTGTAACCCTAGATCCTAGACACAGTCACAGCTAAACTGTGTTGTAGGTCGCATTTCCCACCACCAACATGTAAAGAGTCAGAAGTATGACATCATGACAAGGTTTTTACACAAGGTATTTTTAGACATGACTGTCAGTTGCTCTCACACAAGCACCAACCACACACACTTAGAGCTGGCTCAATTCAAAAAGAGAACTTACAATCCAAGCTGTCTGAAGTGCTTCTTAAAAACTCTGTAAAGCCTCTGTAATTACAGATTTACAGTAGATGAAGCCCTCAATCAGGCGGTTGGTCAGAGACTGCAGGGAGCCATCAGAGGCTGCTTTTATAGCTACATTACACACATATACATCCTGACTGTGGTGTATGCTGGAGAGAGGAATATATGCCAGTGCAGTGAAGAAAAACAACTGAGATATTTTAGTTATTGCTTCAGTATGTCTTGAGTCGCAAAAGTCACTGGCAGATACTAAACATAATAATCTATGAGTGGGATGGATGTGTTGAAATTGGCCTCTGCACTCAGACAAACTGTATGCAAGTTGCTTTTTTGAATCAGAAACATTGTCATAGTTTACTATTATGCCAAGTACAGTTGACCCTGGCATAATGGCTCCATTATAAAAAGCATTTTTTGTTGGTTTGTGTTTTTTGCCCACTGAGCCATCACATGTTTACTAAGCCTCTGAGTAAACCCATGCTGTGTAGAACACTGTTGACAACACAATGTACTGAAGTAAATTGACCATTACTTGATTGAGCATGTGATGCAGTGGTTTCCACCAGACATGTAACAGACAGACGGCAGTTACATGTATGGAGACAGATGTTTAAAGTATAACTCTGGCATTATTTTCTTTTTTTCTAATTGTCAACAAATATTGTGTACAGACCAAAACTAACGAGTTTATAATAAGTCATTGCGAACATGAAGTGGATCAGAACTAAAAGGAAACAATGTATCATTTCTTTCCTTTGCCTAAAGTAAACTAGATGTGAACGTGATCTCAGAAGTCATCCGGATATCCCTGAATTTCTTATATATTCCATTTCTCCCCAGTTAACATTCAGGCTTAATGATCAGTAGGCTTACAGATGTATTTTTAAATGCTGTACTTGGGTGAAATATTTCCTCATAAAAAGCAGTTAATCATACAGGCCCCAGGGTGAGCATGCTGAGCACTAGCAAACCTTAACTACTGTTCGCCACTTGTTCCTAAATGGTCTCTCAGGCAACACCACAGGTTAGGCATCACAGTAGCAATGAAATTCTGCTTCCCATGTCACTGGCTCTGTGTGCTTTCTCGTTTTCCTCAGAATTTTACAAATGGACACTCATTTTTAAACCTTGTAGGAAAAAAGGAACACATCCAATTAAAGCAAGCTTCTGCCCTGCAGGGACCTATTGACAAAGAAAAGGATATTTGGCTGAGTGTGGATCACAGGCCCCCAGCCTCTAAAGCACTTACCTATGCCCAAACAATTAGTGCTGTTTCATCCTTGTTATTGTCTAACAGAAACCAAGCCTCTTTCACTCTCTCTGTGCTCCATATTAACCAGTCTGTTTTTCACACGACAGAAATAAGAGAGGAGTAGAGAGGGAGGTCAGATTATATACAACAATCCGTGTAATATCTTCCAAAGAAAAACAACTCTGATTGGATTAGGAGCTCCAACAGGTATTCTGTGCCTTCTCCTTCACTGTCTTGTTATTTGTTGCCATTTCAATAAAACTCCTTAACACAGAGAGGCCAAGTAAGGCATTGTTCTCACATAGAGGTAATCAGTACTCTGCTTCAAAGAGAGAGATATGCATAATGGATGTGACTTTATGTAAGCAGTCAGAACAGTATATAAGAAGTTCTTTTTTCCTATGCCATACAGGCAATGAACACAGAATGACTGTATCAGAGAACACTACTATTTTATAAGGTGTGCTCTCTTTTACTATTTATATAACTTATTGCTCCTACCTGCCTAATTGCACTATTGCATCATATGCAGTGTCATGCAAAAGTTTTGGCACCCCTTGTCAAAATTTTGTTTACTGTGAGTAGATAAGTTAGTAGAAGATTAATTAATCTCCAAAATGCAAAAAATTAAAGATGACAGATTTCTTCCATATTTTAAGCAAGATTACTTTTTAATTTCAATCTTTTACAGTTTCAGAATAACAAAAAAACCCCTGCATGGTCAGTACTTAGTAATGCTCCCTTTGGCAAGGTTCACAGCTTCTAAACACTTTTTCTAAAGAGTCTTTCAGTTCTTGTTTGAAAGATTTTCACACATTCTTCCTGCAAAAGGCTTCTAGCTCTGTGAGATTCTTGGGCCATCTTGCATGCACTGTTTTTGTGAGGTCTGTCCTCAGATTTTTAATGATGTTAAGGTCGGGAGACTGTGGGGGCCATGGCAAAACCTTCAGCTTGTGCCTCTTGAGGTAGTCCATTGTGGATTTGGAGGTGTGTTTAGGATCATCATCAGCAGTCTGTTGTAGAAGCCATCCTATTTTCATCTTCAGCTTTTTACATATTAATCTACCCATGAAATGTTCCCTGTGCCACTGGCTTCAACACAAGCACAAAGCATGATCAATCCATCCCCACGTTTAACAGTTGGACAGGTGTTCTTTTCATGAAATTCTGCACCCTTTTTCTTCTAAACATAAGAAGTTTTCCACAAAGGTCATATTTTGCAGGTGTCACTGCACAGTAGAACAGTGCACCACCACTTAGGAGTCTGCTAAATCTTCCTGCAGGTCTTTTGCAGGCTGACAGGGTTTTTGATTTGCCTTGCTAGCAATCCTACTAGCAGCTTTCTTGGAAAGTTTTCCCTATCTTTCAGACCTCAACTTGACCTCCACAGTTCCTATTAACTGCCATGTCTTAATTACATTACTAACTGAGAAAACAGCTACCTGAAAAGACTTTGCTACGTTCTAAGAAGATGGAGGAACAGCTGCAGCTGCAGCAGAGTGACGTCAGCGGAGTCTGGAGAGGTCTGAAAACCATCTCAGGACACAAACAGCCAGACTCCCAGTCCAGAGGTGACCAGCAGTGGGTGAATGATCTGAATCTTTTCTTCAATAGACATCTCACCACCCCCCACCTCATTACCTCCACCCCCCAGCACACAGCCCCCCTGCTCCAGCTTGTCCTTCACTACCTGTCAGGTGAGAGATCAGCTGAGGAGGATAAAGATGAGGAAGGCTGCGGGTCCAGATGGCATCAGCTCCAGGCTCCTGAAGTCCTGCGCAGACAAACTGTGCGGGATAGTTGAAACCATCTTCAACCTGAGCCTGAGGCTGGGGAGAGTACCACAGCTGTGGAAGACATCCTGTGTGGTACCTGTGCCCAAGACTCCGCACCCCAAGGACTTCAGCAGCTTAAGACAGGTGGCATTAACATCACACCTCATGAAGACTCTGGAGTTCCTGGTCCTGTCTCGTCTCTGCTCTGCAGTAGGTCCTTCAATGGACCCGCTGCAGTTTGCCTACCAGCCTGGCACTGGGGTGGACGATGCCGTTATGTTCCTCCTGCATAGAGCTGTTTCTCACCTGGAAAAGCTTGGAAGCTCTGTGAGAACCATGTTCTTTGATTTCTCCAGCGCTTTCAAGACCATACAGCCTGTACTTCTGAGGGACAAACTGGAGCACATAGGGGTGGCTAATCACCTCACATCCTGGATCCTGGACTATCTCACGGACTGGCCGCAGTATGTCAGGACCCAGGATTGTGTATCGGACTTGGTTGTCTGCAGTACGGGGGCCCCGCAGGGGACAGTGCTGGCACCGTTCCTCTTCACCCTCTACACTGCAGACTTTTCATACAACACCCCCACCTGTCATCTGCAGAAGTTCTCTGACGACTCTGCCATCGTCGGCCTCATCACATATGGGGACAACAGGGAGTACAGAGAACTGAACCAGGACTTTGTGGACTGGTGCCTGAGGAACCACCTTCAGATCAACGTGGGGAAAACCAAAGAGCTGGTGGTGGATTTCCGCAGGTGCAGACTCCTCCCCCCAACACCGGTGAACATCCAGGGAAAGGACATTGAGATGGTGACATCTTATAAGTACCTGGGTGTTCATCTTAACAATAAACCGGACTGGACTAATCACATAACAGCACTATACAGGAAAGGCCAAAGCAGACTCTACCTGCTGAGGCGGCTCAGGTCTTTTGGAGTGCAGAGGGCGCTCCTGAAGACCTTCTTTGACACTGTGGTGGCATCAGCCATCTTTTACGGAGTGGTCTGCTGGGGCGTCTCGGCTGCAGATAGGAAGAGACTGGACAAGCTGATCAAGAAGGCCAGCTCTGTCGTGGGATGCTCTCTGGACTCTGTGCAGTTGGTGGGAGAAAGGAGGATGACAGCCAAGCTGTCATCTCTGAGGACTAATGACTCCCATCCTCTGCAGGAGGAGATAAAAGCTCTGGAGACCTCCTTCAGTGATAGACTGATTCACCCAAAGTGTGTGAAGGAACACTATCGCAGGTCCTTCCTGCCTGCTGCTGTCAGACTACATAACCAGCACTGCTCACATTAAACTGCACCATGGACACTTTAGGGACACTATGGACACTTTATAAACACCACAGTAAGCATTGCTGTCCCCCATGTTGTTGTTTATTTGCATATTCAATATTCACTTGCACTAAATATGTTCACTTTAATCCATTGCTCACTTTTTATCCACTGCTCATTATTATTATTATTATTATTATTATTATTATTATTATTATTTATTGCTGTTTCTTGTATTTTTTTTGTACTTTTTTTTTGCATGCCTAGCTTTTTTTTTTTTAAGTTTTTTAAATATTGAAATCTTTAATTTGACTCTTTACCCTTGACTGCTGTAACACTGGAATTTCTCAATTGTGGGATCAATAAAGGTGCATCTTATCTTATCTTATCTTATCTTAAATTTCTGCTTTGTGGGCATCAGTTATTTTAGTTTTCAGAGAGCTAGGCAGCTGTATAGAGGAGCCCATGGCTGCTGATTGTTGGGACAAGGTTTCAAGAGTCAGACAGTTTTGAAATTTGCATCAGCTGACCATCTCTCTGGTGCACTGATCAAAACTGGGTGAACACAGAAAACCAGTCTTCTAAATAATTTGACTTTTGGGATCTCTCTCAGTATTTTCATACTTTGAGGTGTCATTGTATGCACAGAATAATGGGCCAATGTGGCGGTATTGTGATTTTCACACTTTATATTTCTAAAAGTGAACATTTTAAAGTAAAAATAAAACTGACTTAGAGTGTTCTTCAGAGTTCTGTTGGGGTGGGTAAAAAAAACCCTCTGAAACATTTTTCATAGAGCATCACAGGGACACAAACTCCTCGCCTATCCCAGATTAATGAGCAATAACATTAGGGTGACCAGATATCCCTATTTTCCGGGGACAGTCTCGGTTTTTGGTGGCATGTCCCTGGCTGGAGCTGTCCCACAAATGTCCTCGTTTTTATCTGCAGGACTGCCAATTCTCAGTTGACTGTGAGACTCATGAAATACAGTTTTCAAGTTCTCACCACATGTCCATTTCCTCACACATAGAAAAACAGATGTAAAACCGATAATTACTTGCATGTGGATGTTGATGTTTAGAAACAATTGACAAATCAGAAAGTCCTGTGGAAATAATATTACAGCAGAATAAACAATATGATCCACATGATTGAGGTTACATTATTGAGGATATCTAAAGCTACAGTTGGTTTGCCTGGTGTCTGACAGAACTGTCAACTTGTTATACTCCGTTTCCATCTTTAGTCTTCGTCAACTCTAAAACATTTGCATGGGGGGGGGGGGTTTGAATTTCTCTAAACAATCAGTGGAGATCCACAAATCCTCCTGAATCTAATGTCAGTTCAAGACTACTCTGATGCCTTGCTATGACAACATACCTGATTTGCTGGGGTTTTAAGAGTGGCAAAAGTGACACAAATTACGAAGTTGGGTGACAGTGAGAAGACATATCCCCCTTCTTTCCCGCTCAACTCCTGTCTGTGACCAAAGAGAAAGGCGTTTTTTTTTTTTTAAGTCTGTGTGTTCAGCTCTCAGTACTTTTTGTAGCTTCTGACTGATTCTATTTGGTTTGGAGTTTAGTTTGTCCATGTTTGTGCGTTGAGATATCTGATTTATTTTACTGTTTCATGTTTGCTTTTCCTCAATGAAAACAAGTCTACTAACACCGCAGGGAGGAATAGTAAAAGCACAAACAGCCACAGTGACATGTTAGATGAAGAGCTGCAAACAGCATTCAACTGCAAAAAAACAGCAGACCGCTGCACCACTTGACAACGGCATTAACCCTGCCCATGGTGTTGATTAATTAATTGTTAGTCCCCCTGTGGCACTTATTGGTGGTTTTTAATTTTAACTGAGAAACCACTGTTTCATGCCACTATGCCAGACCATAATCAGTCAACTGAAACTCAGGGGAGTGGGCAGATTTAAAGGTCTGGACCCAGGCAAACATTGGTAACTTTAATAAAAAAATTTGACTTTTAAAACATTTGATGAAACTGTCATTATATTCACACAGCGCTAAATAAGACAGATAAACTGTCGAAAAAATGTTACCACTAGGCGGCACTGATCAAATATGAATTAAGATTCTGTTACTGCATTGCCTGTTTCTCACCTCCAGTGTTTTCAGACTGATACTGATGTTTGTCTTCATGCTGAGATAACGTGACCTTCTTCACTCAGTATTGTGATGACAGGAGGAATATTTATATTCCAGTGAGATATTATTGGGTTTTAAATAGTGACTCTCTTGTTTTAAACATCACTGTTGCTGCCATGGACTGTATAAAACTATATCCTGTGTAACTGACCTATAAGGAAAGCATCAGGAGGTGAGGTGTGTGCATGTGTGTGTGTGGAGGAGAGGGGAGAGGGAGATGATGGTAGAGAGATCGTGTGTGTTATTAGATACTGTTAATATCACTTATTATGCTTCTGTGCAGTGATAGCTCTTTTTTAGTTTGTTTCTGCATTATGTTGAGGAGGGCCATGCCTGTATATATAAATATATGTATGTATGCAGAAAAAAAAAAGGATCGGTTGCTTGCTGCTAAAAATGTGGCCCATCGACATGATCTGGTTTTGAAATGCGGCCCAGCTGAAATAGTAATTGAACAGCCCTGTTGTAGTTTGTTTGTTAGCTATTTAACAACACATCAAAAATAATTGTAAGCCAGTCTTGTTCAGTGAATCAGTTTATCATGTACACTCATAAAATATTTAAGATTGTTTGCTTATAAATACATACTGTAAACCTGGTTGTTCTATATTTAAAACACATTGGGTTTATTAGTGCTATTAAATAAATCACATTATTACATATTATACTCATTAGTATTATTATTACTTGAGCTTGTTTTATTTATTCATTCCACAGATAGTTATACATCCTTAGTCCTTAAATTAAATTCATTATGGACGTGGACTTAAAATCATTGTTTTACTGTATGGCCTCGCTGCCCTGGCTTTTGGCCTTTGTGCCCTCAAAAAATTGACAGCACGAAAGGCCAAGTGGCCTTGCCCCTAAAATGACGAAATTCCAGGCCTGGACCCAACACACAAAGGTATGCAACTGTCATTTCATGGATAATAAAATCATCACTACTGTGAAGAGTAGACGAGTATTAGCAACAAATTCTATACCATCATTGTTTGAGTGGAAAATTTCACCAACAAGACACGGGCTGGTGTTTGGGAGCGCTGTATATACTGGGGAGACTGGGGATGGCTCTCTATTCACACTGGATCCGTTAAATATGGAACTCTGTTACGTCATGTCAACAAAGCAGCTGTGGTCTCAGAGCAACCATTGAAAAGATGGGTACGTACTTCCTTATTATTCATACTCACAACAATACTATCGCTGTTAACTTATACATATTATTGTTGTAGCTTCCATACTATATCATACCACCATCTCCACTTTGTAAAGCAAGCTAGCCTGCAACCATCCCACACAGTTCTCACCAGAGATGTTCAGCTCCCTAGCAATCTCCCCCCAGCTAGATGCCAATTTATTTAAGTTTTTAAGTGAAATAAGGAGGTATCATGTAGGTAATCCCTCATCTCAACCTCCTGAATCAGCCGTTCCTTGTCCATTGCAACACTTTCAACACTGCTACAGTGCAGTGCAGTTGGCTTCAGTATTTTTCAAGCATTTTATTTCATACTTCTGCATTTGAAGCATTGCTTTGAAATTAATTTCAGCTGTCAGCATTCACACTGCATTTTCTGTAGGAAATGCATTTTTTCTGGTCTGATTAAAATGTCTCATGCTGGGATCAAATGGCTGGTTACACAGAGATAGACTGACTGGCTCATATCTAATTATACACAGACTTAAAATGTCTGTCTGTCTGTCTGTCTGTTGAGATCAGTGGTCATCAGCTCTAATAACCTGTGGGCCATACAATGGATGCTTCAGGTCAACTTTTCTTCTAAGTATTTTGGTGTCAGATGGACCCGGTTAAATCCAGCAGTGGAATGTAACTAAAGACATTAACTTAAGTACAAATTTTAAGCTAGTAGTTGCCAACTGGTCCAGCCATGGGGTCCAGATTTCTCCTTTGTCATTATTCAAGGTCCATACAGATTAATATATTCAGAGTTATATTTGCGTTTGGCCATGTCGTAGAGCTAGCTTGCTGTCTCTGTCAAGTAGCTGTCCATTACTCATTCACTCTACAGCAGGAAATGGCACTTCAAAATTAAAGCTATGTGCCAGAAATTCACTGTACTTCAAAATAAAGTGTTTTTTACAAACTTGACATGTTTACAAGTCATGTGCAGTCCATTCAGAATGGACCCACAACCCACTTTTGGACTGCCACCCACCAGTTGGGAACCACTGTTTTAAGCTATTGGTTCAATGGAATGTGCTTATCGTGATCATGGTTACACTGGTCAACTGAATCAAAAAGCTTGGAGCAGAATCACTCCTAATAATGTTGCTGAAATCATTTGGTTTCTGCTTACAGTTTTCACTTCAGGTCATTTCATACATGATAATATATGGAAAAACAATTTCAGACTATGGTGTTTATATTTATATGTTTTTACTTACTGTCATGATACTTGCCTCGCGATGACCAGTCTGCTTTCAGCTGGCTACCTGAGGCTGGTGCTTTGTGCACAACGAAAACATGACAGGAGAAGGAAAGCTATGTTCTCCTAATGGAAAATGTAGTCTAATAGCTGATTTAAAAAAAACTGCCAGAAACAAGTCAACGGGTATTCGGGTAAAGCACCTGTGGTTGAATCAGATGGATGGTTAATGCCTGGTCAGTCAGTTACATATGTCCACGTAATGTCTATCCATCTGTTAAATATTAACAAATGGCCTACTAGTTAATGCAATATATATTTCAGGGTTCTTGTAAGGGTTCTTCTTGCACTTATTATTATATAATATATATTATGTGGGGCGGTGGGGCGGCAGTGGCTCAGTCCATAGGGACTTGGGTTGGGAACCGGAGGGTCGCCTGCTCGAGTCCCTGTCTGGACCAAAATATGGAGGGTGGACTGGTGGCTGGAGAGGTGCCAGTTCACCTCCTGGGCACTGCCGAGGTGCCCTTGAGCAAGGCACCGAACCCCCCAACCGCTCGGGGCGCCTCACCAATGGCAGCCCCCTCACTCTGACATCTCTCCACTTTGTGCGTGTATAGGTCCTGTTTGTGCGTGTGTGTCTTTCGGACCTGTATGTTAATGACAAGCAAGAGTGAAAACATTGAATTTCCCCTCAGGGGGATTAATAAAGTAAATAAACTAACTAAATTATACAAATCTTGCTTGGTACAGCTGTGTAGTCAAAGCATCGATTAGCACATAGCTTATCTGGCTTTATATCATTGTTATTGTTTTGTGGTGGATGGATAGATTCATGGGATCACATGTCGGGTTCATAAAGAAGATAAAGAAAGGAAAGGAAGTTAAGTGAGAGGCAGACGAGGGGTATAAAAGTGTCACAGAGAAGAGGACAAGAGGCAGGAAGAAGACACTAGACAAAGACATGAAGGGACAGCTCAGCCAGTCATCTTATCCTGGGCTGACGTGAAGTGTCGCAATATATGGCATTCATTTTCAATCACGGCCATACAGGCTGTGAGCCAGCAACTCCCTGCAGCTGCCCTGGTGTCCCACACCAAATCCATCATGTCTGACTGAGAGGGAGATGGATTCCCTGTTGTAAAACAATCTTGTGCTTGGCGAAAAAAAGAATCTTTTGTTTGGAGGCCTGGCTTTTATGGTATCACAATGATCAGAAGAGAAAATGGCAGCAACAAGGGAAACAGATAAATAAAAGAAAAGCAAGTGGATTCTTGAGTGTAACAGACACCTCAATGCTGGCTGAGAATGCTGTTCAGTTTTCATACACAGATACAGTAAAGCTGACAGCAGCACACCGTTAACACACTGCACATTATCCAGGTATTCAACAAACCGTTCTCATCTACAGCAAAGATCCTCATCTCTGTTTCTCTGCATGTAGACAAAAACAACCCCAATCCAAATGGGGTTTAATGGTGCTTTTGAGATTGAGAGGCTATTATTTGTGGAATGTGTAGAAAGTGAGGACCTACACTTATTAGCTTATTTTTCCATCTGAAGTCTGTAGGTGCAATACATACTGGTAAATCTACCCACTGAGGCTGTCAAGCAAGCTACACATCATAACTCATAGAGAAATTAGGTGTTAAATAAAAGAGGTGAAAAGCTATTTCGGATATAGGCACTGTACAAATGAGATACTTCTTTTCTGCTACATTTTGCTATTACATGATAGCTTTTATCTGATTATTTATCGGTTATAATTACTACTTTCAGATTTTAAATACCTATAATTAGCACCTAAAATACATTACAGTGTTGTGCAATTAATTAAGCAGTAAATTTCCTGTGTCCTTTTGTTATGGTAAGGTAGGCTAATCTCTCATCCTGACTCCAGATCTATAATTCAGTCAGGACCACTTTTGTCAAAGAAAAACTTTATTTCCATCGCAGTATTATATTTGGCAGTTCTGGGCCTCTCTGCCTTTCCTTGGGCCTATATGCAGGAAGCCTAAGATAGAGAGAGCACACCTCTCTGCTCTTCCATGTGCATACGAGGAAAGCCTAAGGCAGGGATAGCAACAGCAAAGGAATAGAACAGAGCAAGCATCAATGACAAGCATAAAGGATATTAATTAGTCAGACACAGCATAAAAGGAGGAGCTGGGGTGGAGGCGGGTTGCAAAGCAGCTTGCAGAGTAAGCAGCAACAGTGGGCAGGCTAAAACAGTTTATATGGGGTACCTGGAATGAGATTTGCCAATTGATTGCATAGAAGGGAATCATGTGATCTATCAGCTGACTCCCTTCCATCAATCAGCTTTCCTTCAACCACAAGCACATGGTTACGTGTAGCCAACACACACATGGTTAGGTTTAAAAAGAAATAATAGGGTTTGGCTTTATGTTCATACGGGAAGTGAATACCGGCCTTCCGGGTGAGAGCCTTGGTTATTGGACCTGTCCAAGACCTGTCAAAGACCCCTCCCACCCAACCTATTCTGACACCACCTTAACTTACTTTGTTGTCTTGCCGTGTGAGGACTTAGGAATAAGACTGGATTGCAGTTTCACATTGAAAAATCTGTGTTTTTCTGACAAATTGCTCATCACGGAGGGGCTGCTAACTACAGTGGCTGAGGCAAAAAAGCAAATGGCCCTATCTAGAGACAGTGTTTGGTTTGTCTGTTCTGGGCTTCTGTAGAAACATGGCAGTGCATCATGATGGACTTAGTAGATGAGGATCCGCTCCCTATGTGGATATAAATAGCTCATTCTAAGGTAACGAAAACATAAGAATTCTTCTTCTTCAGGTGATTATACATGAAAGAAAATATACTTACATTATATTCCAATTCTGCCAGTATATCCCTCTAAATCCTACACACTTGACCTTTAAGTAAAGGATCTGAATATTTTTTGTACTGCATTAATACTGAGTAAACGAGCCTGTAAGTTGAGACCTTTGACCTTTGATCCCAGTTGTCCTCAGATCACCCTGTCCTGCCCGTTGGGATCACAGCCAGGAGCCAGTTCTTTTTAATTTGGCAACAACACAGTGTAACCACACTGAACCCTAACACACTCTGGGAGGCGAGTCTCACTCCAACATTCCTGAAGAAAACAGCCCAAATATTTCTTGGTGGAGGGAGACTGAGAACAGTTAGACTGGGGTCACCTCCCAGTGTACAATGTGTATCAAACATAATTTGGATGGAAACATCATACAGACAGATAGAGATAATGGAGGAGGATCCACAGTAAAGCTTTATAGTTTTCAAGGTAACGTCAAACAGTCTCCTCAGGCAGGTAGATGCCCTCTATTTCTATTCCATTTTAAATGTTTTTACACATACATGCTTAACCACTTTTTCCAATCATCCATCCTTGAGTCCTAGCAGATGTGCTGGGGATACCGAGGAGCGGTGTTCCTGCTCCTTTAACTCTTGACTCCTATTCCTTTCCCCTCTGCAGGAGCTGAAACGATTCCATACACAGTTCCTCAGCATTTCCTCCCAACTCTGCCAGTTCTTTCTCTTACAGGAAAATGCCTTCAGACAAAAAAAGTGAATCTAATTTATCATGGCCTTTGAGTCTTTGCAGCCAATCCAAAATGCACTCACACTGAGTTATGGTAATTCAATTACAAGCAATGGCATTAGCATGATGAGGTGATATTATTAGAAAATATGATGGATGTTTGCTAGCAATGCTTGAACTAGTTAAAGAGGCTAAAGTTGATTTATTGGACTATATGAGCATTTGCTTCCATTTTTCCCCCCATCATTTTAAATCAATAATATTTCACCCATTAACAACCCCAATTATCAAGTAGGCAACTGCCCAGGAGGCACCAGGACTCCACAAAGCACAAGACTTACTACAGTATTTGCCAACTGGTTTCTAACAATTTAATTTAAAATTTGTTTAGGAATATGCATATAACACCACTGCCTTCCTGGTTTTGATCCTTGCCTACCCTGTGACTCATCATCCTCATTAAATCACCAAACTGATCCTTTCTGCCTGCTTCATCTGTGTTTAGGTCGTTCCTTTGTTGCCTATAATCACGGGCTGACTTTAGGAACAACAGTACATTGGCTGTATTTTTACAGTATACTACTACAACATCATCTTGAGGCCGTTTTAAAGAGGTCCCCTACGTCAGAATGTAATGTTAAAACTTAACCTATCTTAAGTTAGTGCTCAGCATTTAGCAGTGGACCCGGAGGTTGGAGCTACCACAGTCTCATGCTAGTGCTAGCAACAAGCCTCATCAAGCCACTCTCAACCAGGTGATCTGACACAAACTGAGAAAGTCTACCTGTGACCGACTGACTAACTCCCTTGCAAAATGGATTGCAATGGACTGCAGACGAGTTTTGGGAATAGAGGACAGGGGGACAATTGTGTCCAAAACCCAGCAACTTTACTACGACACATCTGCAAAATTTCATGTGACTTTGAATTTTTTAAATAGTTTCACAGCAAAAGTTGATGTTTGGGAATAATTTAGATTAATTAATCACAGAGTATGTAATTAATTGATTCATTTTTTAATAGTTTGGCAACCTTAATTTCATCAAATTACTAAATGCTAAAATGGGGGTATGTGATATTCCAGTATAGAAAATCATACATTTTGCACAGAGAGTTGGAGATTATCAGGAGCCCAGCAGTTTATTTTTGAATGACCACCGGGCCCTTTATTTGCGATGGTGCAAACTGTCATTGCTAGTTTTGGACCAGCACTTGTGTAGTGTAAGTGGTGCGCCCATGGGAATGCAGGTGTTAAAATGAACTTTGGTCATGTGTGTTGTTGGCGTTGGCCATGGCCCTCTTGCCCTCCTCATTTGGCCCTGTGCCCTTGCCCCTCATTCTGACATCTCTCCACTTTGTGCATGTGTGTGTCTTTTGGACCTGTGTGTAATTGACAAGCAAGAGTGAAAACATTGAATTTCCCCTCAGGGGGATTAATAAAGTAAATAAACTTGAAAAAAATATCTGCCCTAAGGCCACAGTGGCCTTGATGCCCTGCCCGCACTGCCCCAGGTGATTTTGCGGTTTTCTCCTCTGCCTCTTTCCTGTCAACATGGCTTTGACACCTGCGTCTTTTGAGAAAAAAAATGCGGTGACATTCTGTAGTCTTATTGAGCTACATTAAATGAGACAATGCCTACATCACCAGTGGTGGCTTTGATTCGAGCCTGGCATGAAGCGCCCGGACGGGCTGTAACGACAGTTTGACACCAATCTATCACCAGCCAACCAGGAGACTTCATCAAACGCCCAGGCAGGGATCGGTACCGAGACCCGGTATTAAACAACCCAAGGCAAGTTTAATCAACAACGTAATAACAGTAAGCTCCGCCATTATCGGTGAAACTTTTTAAAGTTTTGGTTTCATGTATCATTCTGCAGCGGTGGGGCCGCGGTGCAGATGAAGGGAATATAACTTCAAGATTACTCTAGTTAACAACAGCTACACTTGTTACTGTGAGTAAGTGCAATAAAACCTCTGCCAGTCAAACCAATACTTTATCAATACATGTGATCAGCATGTAGAAAGCCATATTTCAATCTGCTCTGTCCACAGTCTCTCATTCACCGCTATTATGATTTATGATCGAGGTCGACACAAGCACATCACACTTGCAGTGCTGACAGCAAACTGTTAGAGACAAACTAAAATGAAAGCTGTCTGTATGTAGGCTAACACTTTATCTGAAGATGTACCTGAGGCAGCCGACCTGCACACAGTGAGTGTCCTCAGTCGAGGGGGGACAGAGAACAGGATGAATGACTGATACTGATGTTTGTCTTCATGCTGAGATAACGTGACTTTCTTTACTCAGTATTGTGATGTCAGGAGGAATATTTATATTCCAGTGAGATATTATTGGGTTTTAAATAGTGACTCTCTTGTTTTAAACATCACTGTTGCTGCCATGGACTGTATAAAACTATATCCTGTGTATCTGACCTATAAGGAAAGCATCAGGAGGTGAGGTGTGTGAATGTGTGTGTGTGGAGGAGAGGGGAGAGGGAGATGCTGGTAGAGAGATAGTGTGTGTTGTTAGATACTGTTAATGTCACGTATTATGCTTCTGTGCATTGATAGCTCTTTTTTAGTTTGTTTCTGCATTATGTTGAGGAGGGCCATGTCTGTATATATAAATATATATACACTGAACAAAAATATAAACGCAACACTTTTGTTTTTGCTCCCATTTTCCATGAGCTGAACTCAAAGATCTAAAACATTTTCTATATACACAAAAGACCATGTCTCACAAATATTGTTCACAAATCTGTCTAAATCTGTGTTAGTGAGCACTTCTCCTTTGCCGAGATAATCCATCCCACCTCACAGGTGTGGCATATCAAGATGCTGATTAGACAGCATGATTATTGCACAGGTGTGCCTTAGGCTGGCCACAATAAAAGGTCACTCTAAAATGTTCAGTTTTATCACACAGCACAATGCCACAGATGTCGCAAATTTTGAGGGAGCGTGCAATTGGCATGCTGACTGCAGGAATGTCCACCAGAGCTGTTGCCTGTGAATTGAATGCTCATTTCTCTACCATGTGCCGTCTCCAAAGGCGTTTCAGACACTTTGGCAGTACATCCAACTGGCCTCACAATCGCAGACCACGTGTAACCACAACAGCCCAGGACCTCCACATCCAGCATGTTCACCTCCAAGATCGTCTGAGACCAGCCACCCGGACAGCTGCTGCAACAATCGGTTTGCATAACCAAAGAATTTCTGCACAAACTGTCAGAAACCGTCTCAGGGAAGCTCATCTGCATGCTCGTCGTCCTCATCGGGGTCTCGACCTGACTGCAGTTCGTCGTCGTAACCGACTTGAGTGGGCAAATGCTCACATTCGATGGCGTCTGGCACGTTGGAGAGGTGTTCTCTTCACGGATGAATCCCGGTTTTCACTGTTCAGGGCAGATGGCATACAGCGTGTGTGGCGTCGTGTGGGTGAGCGGTTTGCTGATGTCAACGTTGTGGATCGAGTGGCCCATGGTGGCAGTGGGGTTATGGTATGGGCTGGCGTATGTTATAGACAACGAACACAGGTGCATTTTATTGATGGCATTTTGAATGTACAGAGATACCGTGATGAGATCCTGAGGCCCATTGTTGTGACATTCATCCACGACCATCACCTCATGTTGCAGCATGATAATGCACGGCCCCATGTTGCAAGGATCTGTACACAATTCTGGAAGCTGAAAACATCCCAGTTCTTGCATGGCCAGCATACTCACTGGACATGTCACCCATTGAGCATGTTTGGGATGCTCTGGATTGGCGTATACGACAGCGTGTTCCAGTTCCTGCCAATATCCAGCAACTTTGCACAGCCATTGAAGAGGAGTGGACCAACATTCCACAGGCCACAATCAACAACCTGATCAACTCTATGCGAAGGAGATGTGTTGCACTGCGTGAGGCAAATGGTGGTCACACCAGATACTGACTGGTTTTCTGACCCCCCCAGACCCCCCCAATAAAGCAAAACTGCACATTTCAGTGTGGCCTTTTATTGTGGCCAGCCTAAGGCACACCTGTGCAATAATCATGCTGTCTAATCAGCATCTTGATATGCCACACCTGTGAGGTGGGATCAGTGTTGGGTAAGGGTTACTTTAAAAGTAATCAAAGTACGTTACTGCGTTACTTTCTAAAAAAAAGTAATCAGTTACTTTACTGCATTACTCCCTGAGTAAAGTAACTCAAGCACTTTTAAAGTACTTTTGAGTATTCTACATTTCCTATTGGGCAATGGACCACAGGGCGCTAAGCCTACATTTTTTTTGTCTCCAAAATTAAAGTTATGGACCACTTGCCCTTCACTGAGATCCAGTTCTCCCATCACAGCCGTCACTTTGACCAGTAGAAACACAGAACGATCTGCTGCCGTAGACAACTGTATGACAACACCCCAGCATTTTTAATATTTCCTCTAGGGATGTTACCATACAGAGTAAAAGGGGGAAATGATGGTGTGAAACAGCAGAGGCACTTTGTCAACCCGCTGAGTTAACGTTACTGTCATTAGCATCAAGCTAGCAAACAATGGTACATCCTCACGATCGGACATAAAGTAATAACATTAACAAATAGCGGCGGGGCTTTTACTCACCATAACTGCAGAGGCTCCCAGCTTCATTTGAAACAAACTACGTTATAGACGGTCTGTTATTTATTAATCCCTCTGTGTGTTTATATATTTACTTTTTATCCGCTCCGTTGTCTTTATAAAGTTAACATATCGCACCGTCATTTCAAACTCAACACTTGTTTCAAATTAAAAGCCCCTTATAACCTCTGCTAGAGAATCCCTCCATTTTCTAAATAGGCTTTTATTCTGAAACATTTTTTCAGAACTTTCTGTGGAAGATACAGTAGCTTGACAGTTTACTTATGGCGCTTCAAATGTAGCTCCTGCCATCTGCTGACACTTTTAGTTGACTACAACAATATGTCGGTTGGCACATGAACAGACACAGTTCTGGCAGTGACTCAAATAATAGTGAAAGTAATAAAAACAGGACAAGAATAACCCGATGACATCACACACGCCGTGAAAGACAACTGGGGATAATTGGTGAATACCAGCATGTAGCGTGTACCAGGCATAATGCAAGTCCTGAGTCTGAAATATGTCTGTCAGCGAGTCCTACTCCACCTATTTAGACTACAACCACGTAGCAAGCCACAAGCTCTGTGGCTTCTTTCAGACTGATAGATTTAACGTTATCTCCATTATTAGAACTAAACGACAGCCGTTGCTGTTTCGGAGCTGAAGGACCAGCGTTCTAAAAGTAACGGAAGTAACTGATGTCTTGTTTGAAAATGTACTTAAGTATTTGATTACTCAAACAGCAAACTAACGCATTAGGTTACTCGTTACTGCAAAAAGTAATCAAAGTACTCTAACGCGTTACTTTGTAACGTGTTATACCCAACTCTGGGTGGGATGGATTATCTCGGCAAAGGAGAAGTGCTCACTAACACAGATTTAGACAGATTTGTGAACAATAATATGTGAGAAATGGTCTTTTGTGTATATGGAAAAAGTTTTAGATTTTCAGCTCATGAAAAATGTGAGCAAAAATAAAACTGTTGCATTTATATTTTTGTTCAGTGTATGTATGCAAAAAAAGAAGTAGATCGGTTGCTTGCTGCTAAAAATGTGGCCCGTCGACATTATCTGGTTTTGAAATGCGGCCCAGTTGAAACAGTAATTGAATAGCCCTGCTGTAGTTTGTTAGTTTGTTTTGTTAGCAACATATCAGAAATAATTGTAAGCTGGTCATGTTCAGTGAATCAGTTTATCATGTACACTCAAAAAATATTTAGGCCTAATATTTAAGATTGTTTGCTTATAAATACTTGGACCTGGTTGTTCTATATTTAAAACACATTGGGTTTATTAGTGCTATTAAATAAATCACATTATTACTTATTATACTCATTAGTATTACTTGAGCTTGTTTTATTTATTCATTTCACAAATAGTTATACTTCGTTAGTCCTTAAATTCATTATGAACGTGGACTTAAAGTCATTGTTTTATTTTATGGCCTTGCTGCCCTGGCTTTTGGCCTTTGTGCAAAAAATTGACAACACGAAAGGCCAAGTGGCCTTGCCCCTAAAATGACGAAATTCCAGGCCTGATGCACACTATTTCTTGCTGTTTAAAGGACACATTATTCAGATAGTAAAATGCACCTACATAGGTGGTTTCACAACACCAGTACACACTGCTTGTTAAAATGTACTTAAAGTAGAAGTTACTCAGTTACTTCCAACAACTTGATGGGGGTCACTCCTATGCAGTACAAAAATGGTCCAGGGGTCATAAATCCAATCCAAAAACTGGTTATTTTTCTATGATGAACCACAGAATTCAATTCAGTTTAGGGCTGTACAACATCATTAGAGCATCACCATCACAATGTGTTCTTGTGCAATAGTCACATTATGAAACTTGCAATATAAGGTCATCATATCAATATAATATTAGTCAAAGGCAATATGCCATACTTATTTTGCTGGTTAATACTTTAGATTGTGAAGTTCTCAATTTCCATGACAGTTTGATTGTAAAATGTATATTTCATGCAAATACAGCCTTTCCAAAGCCCAAATGATGACTTCTTTCCAAATAGAGCTATTCAAGTCATTGCAATACACTGTATATTGGAATACATATCGCAGTATACAAAATCGTGGCATGGTCAGATTTGTCCAATATTGCGCAGCCCTCATTCATTTTGACTCACCAACACAACTGTTAGACTGATGATACACAGAGCAACTCTTTTAGCAATGTTGTTGGGCATTATTCTCAGGGATGCAAACATGTGTATGGTCAAAAAAGAGAGAGCTTGTCGAAGCGAAATTCTCAATATTAAAATAGGCTACACTAACACTAATTTGGAAGAATATTGTTTATTTCAAAACAGAACAAATCCATTGAGCAACAGTGTTACCCCTATATGCAACTAGCAGTGGTGGTGCTCCGCTGCTGAAATATGACCGCCGCTGCTGATTTATTTTTAGTTTTTTTGTCTTAGCTCTTTAGAAACTACTGTTATATTATTTGGTGCGTCGGACGCTTTGTATCCAGGTCAATTCACACACTTGTGAGTAAAGCATTTAAGAGGAGAGGGCTCTGTCTTATCTCTTCATAAACTAAAGTTATATTATTTTGCGCAACGGACGCTTCATATAATAACATAATGATATACTATTTATCGTGTTATACAGTGAAACGTTTCACTTTATAATGTGATGACTTTTATTGTTTACACGACGGCATGTCATTTCTGTCTCTACATGGTCGCACCTTTACAATCCAAATAGAATTTGACGACACTCAAAGCTGGATTTGAACACAGAGGCTAGACCTCCACCTCTGCCGGTGGTCCGAGGGGAACTGAGAAATAAACAGTCAGGAGGAAGGAGTTCAGAGAACGGTGTACACTCACCAGCCTGAAGCCAAGTCTCCGTCAGGAGCAGAAAATCCAGATCACGAGAGGTGAAAAAGTCTTTTAACAAGAAAGTCTTGTTTGCTAGCGATCTAGCATTAATCAGGGCAATATGGAGAGTAAGCTCCTCAGTTGCTGAAGTGGCTGAAGTTGAGACACGAGCCAGCGGGCGAAGGATCTCATGGTCCACACCACCTCTGCGGGCTCGCAACCGGCGGGGCAGAGCAATGGTCTCTATAGGGAAAATGACCGGTGGAAGTGGCAGTGATAGCTGGAGCCTGTGGGGGGTGGTGGCGGGGGAAATAGTGCTGTGAGCAGTTGGTGTTGTTGACGTAGAAGAAGTAGAATCCGGTGAGGGGGTGTGGCAAGTAAACAGTCAGTCGCGTGGAGCATACTGGACAGCGTGGCGAATGTTTGCTGTTAGCATCTGGCTGCCCAGCCTGTTTGGGTATCTCACAGATATACGTGAAATGACCACGACCTCTTAACACCGCATTCCGTGGTGGCAGCATGTAATGGGTTGAAATTACGTGTCGGTACCACGGAAACAATGCCAATGTAAAGTCAATTAGGATCCCTTGTTGTGGTGAACACACAAATTCCCTGATTCAACAACATCACGTCAATGTCGTTTTCCTCAATGCTATCTTTAACATTCCTGTATACACACAAAAACACGAAAGTGTCCTTGATAACTCAACAATATGATAGGTTAATGTCAAGGCCATACAATAAAATAAATGTATTTTGCCAGCTGTTGATAGCGTAGGGCTATAAGAGCATTCTGCTGTGGGTGGATGCGGCGCGTTCGACTACTGTTTTGTAGCTACTGTCTGCCGTCTGTGGGCTTAATTCAATTGCCGCCCGTCTGCCACAGCCGAATCCAAACGCCATTATCTCTATTAAGAAAAGTGTGTGTGTGTGTGTGTGTGTGTGTGTGTGTGTGTACACATCAAATCTTGTACCATGGCAATATAGACAGGATGAAGACAGGATTTCCGGACTATCTATCTATCTATCTATCTATCTATCTATGAGCACTTTTCATACAATAAAATGTAGCACAAAGTGCTTTACATGTTAAAAGCAGAGCCCCCCCATCTCCAACAGATCCCCCACATCCCTGTCAGATATGGGTAAAATATGGATCAAATTAATTTTCGCCCATTTAGAAATTAGATATTTAAAATCTGATTACACAAATGTGTTTACCATCCCCTTATAGTCCACAGTGTACTTTCAATTCAGTGTTTACAACTTCCAAATCTAGGAAAAACACATTTTTTAAAAACTACAATTCCCTAGGACTGCGCCATGCAGCTTGATACATATCAGCAACATCGTTGTAGTTCTTCTGATTTGCAAAGTAGGGTTCTAAATAAGGTCGTAAAAAGATATATCTACTGAATATATCAAATATCTAGTAAAGCCGAACTACGAATTACACTACACCTAGATGAACTATGTTAAGAAAAAGTAAGGATGTTTAATATCAGATATTTGAGCTAGTACTCTAGAAACAGCGTTTTTGGGAAGGTAGATCTTCTGGTTGTAGAGTTGTCAAATAGGATCGTAAAAAAGTAAATCTATTGAATATATCAAATATCTAGTACAGCTGAACTATCATGTTGTTGTTGTTGTTGTTGTTGTTGTTGTTGTTGTTATTATTATTATTATTATTATTATTATTATTATTATTATTATTATTATTATTATTATTATCATTGTTGAGGGGAAATTATAACAGAGGAATATATTTGCCATTTTAATATCAAGAACACTTTCATGTTTTTGTGTGTATACAGGAATGATATCACTGACGAAAACGTGGTTGACGTGACGTTGTTGAATCAGGGAATTCATGTGTCCACCACAACAAAGGATCCTAATTGACTTTACATTGGCATTGTTTCCGTAGTACCGGCACGTAATTTCAACCCATTACATGCTGCCACCACGGAATGCGATGTTAAGAGGATGTGGTCATTTCACGTATTTCTGTGAGATCAGGTTGATTGTATTGGGAGTGAATGGAGGACATGGAGGGAACACATGTCTTTGGAGGCTCACAGTTCAAATTCTGTGAATAACCCTTTTCTGAAAGAGGACAAAAATCTCTACTACTTTGGCAAAGATTGTGTGCCTAGCTCAAATTATGTGCCCGTAAGGGCAATTGCAAATTTTTTTTTAGACAATTTTCTCAACAGCTCCACACTCTAGTTGATGACATCATCCACTGTAGCTCCCAACATTCTGTGTCATAGAAACCCATTATAAACTCAAAATTTCACAAAATTTGATCATGGTACTTAAGAGACACTGATTAAAAACTGTAAAAAATATAAAAAAAGATGGAGACATGGCTGAATAGATGAGACCTTTGGCAACATTTGAAAGTTGGAATGGAGTCTGTAGCAGAAAGTATGGAGGTTAGAAAAAGCCCAATGTTTGGTCACTTTCTCCACCTGCTCCCATTTGTTTCCTATGGGACATCTTTCGAATATCATCAGGATTTTTGTGGGACGTCAACTTTGACAGCTTATAAAATCCAAACCGTTTGAGTAATGACAAAGTTATACAGAACCTTTGTTTAGCAGGGTGTGAGCTGTCATCTGTGCGACGTTGAAGTTGATACGATAAACGGCCACGGAGGAGATAGCTTTTGAACGAAGACAATTTTGGAGCCGAAATCTTACTGTGAAAGCAAATTATTCATTTCCTGTTGGATTTAGGTCAGGGGTGTCAAGGGGTCATTTGTAGGTTTTGATGAGACAAACAGTCCAGTTTTTGTTTTATCTTTCTACGACATTTTTACGGGCTGTAGTGGGCATTTTTGTGTGCCTCGCTGACAATAGAGAGCACATTTTGGCACTATAGGGGTTAATTTTTGCATTTGATAAAATTTTTCACCAGGCCTGACATGCATGCCAAATTTAGTTTTTGAGCATGCTTAGGGGGTCAGAATTGGGCTCGAAGAGGCAGCGGGAAAAAGAATAAACACGGCAAAAACAACAGGGTCCTCGCCGATAAGGTGCCCTTCGGCAAGGAGTCCTCTGCCTTAGGGCTCCATCCCTAATAAAACACCAGTTTCTGATCAGTAAATTGCCACCTTAGTGAACAAAAGTATCACTGTCTGTCCAAAACAAAGCATTTTCTGGTAGATTTTAAACTTTTTAACACAATAGTATGCTCATTTGTTAACAGGCAACATGTTTCTCTATTTCTTTAAGTGTTTATGTGTGGGTTATCACAGCCATACAGTATAACAGGCTAATAGGTTCTACGATCACAGATGTGGTTAACCATCCAACCTGCCGAGGGTAACAAACATCTCAAAACAATTAACAATTCAGGCAGAGGCAAAAAAACATTTGAAATAAAGAGCTGAATTGTAATGGATTGGTTTGAAATCTGTTTGGTGCATGGTGTTGTGATGCCCTAACCATAACTAATGCTTAGCTGTATTCCCATTTCTCTGCATTAAGTGTCAAATGTGAAAAATCTAAAATGTAAGTGATATGTTTAGACTTGTACTAATACAGTACTCTATGTGTGTGCCTTAAGTAGACTTCACATATATACTGATTTTCTGTATGAATCCTTCAACCTGAGGACATTCAAAGGCTCTCTTCAGATGAAAAGCTTTAACTCGCTCTTAGGCACACTAGTGTCACTGAGAGCAAGGGCTTAAAGAGCCTTACATCACTCTTGATGCCATGCAACACACAGTTTTCAAGCTATCTAATTGGTACTAGCAGTGTAACCTGAGGTTACATAGATGGTCTTCTTGTATTGCACAAGGTCTGCATGAGGAGCCTTTGGAGAAGAAAGGGATGAGGAGGCTACTCACTTTCCTCCAGGTGCAGGTTTCATTTTCTATCTGACATCAGTGTAATGATTGTCCTGGCTTAAGCTGAGACACAGTCAATATGGATTGCCCAAGGCAGGGGTGCTGTATTAACCCAAACACTCAATTTTCTAGCAAAGCCAGTGCAAGACTTATAGCTCCATAGAAAACACACACTCCTTTCACGCAAAACACGTTACTCCTTTCAGTCTGTTATTGGTGATGTTTTTGGAGTACAGAAGTCCATGGTATGCATTGTTGAACATGGAGTCTCAAAAGCTTTCAACTGTCTCTTGAACACCATTGTGACATTTCCACCAGAGTGGAGCAAGATGCACACTCAGAACAGCTTTTTTTCATACAGCTGGATTCCCTAACCTTTTTGGTGTCATAGATGGTACTCGTGTACCCATTCAAGCTCCTGCTCGACATGAGGATTGGTTTGTGAACAGAAAGAACTACCATTTTCAAATTTACTTTTTAGAACATGTTTTTTAGTAGTGTTAGATTTTCTCCCTAAGTCCAATTTGGCCCTATTTTCCTTGAGCTAATATCAATTTTAAAAAGATATCAAATTCTTTCAAACACACACACACACACACACACACACACACACACACACACACAAATGTTGGTGGGTGTTCCATTCCCTGGCAACTGTGGAAAATTCATAATGCATTTTAGCTGTACCATAGTTAACAGCTTAGTTTTTTTTCCTCTCACCCAAGGAATCAGTTTGAGATGTTGCAACTATCTCAAACAATTTCCTTAACTAAGGAAAAATAATACCATTGAAATAATACCATTGGTGAAATTCTTATTAAAAAAACTTAAGATTCTTTATGCAACCTTCCACTGGGCATTACACGATCTGCGAGCATAGAACTGGCCCACTTGATGGTTCTGCCTGGCCCCAGAGGTCTGAGGTAAACCACACCATTGACTTATAAAGTAAGAAAAAAAAAATCCAATGAAATAACCTAGATTGGCTTTTATTTTGAAACGCTTCTGTGGCAGGAGTGTGTTTCTGCCTGTCACAGTGAACACTTACGTTATGCTTGAAGTCATAGCATCATCTGCTGAGCTGGCTGAGGCATATCGGGTTGTGCAAGCATATGGGGATTTTCATTTTGTTTGTGCAGTGCATAGGCTGGAGGTACCACCTCTTCTATAAGTCATACCACAATTGGATTGAGGTCTGAGCTTTGACTGGGTCATTTCAGGACATTTATCTGTCTTTAAACCACTGGAGTGTTGCTTTAGCAGTGTGTTAAAGGCCATTGTCCTGCTGGAGGATGAACCCCTGTCCCAAGACTCACAGGTTTTCCTTAAATATTTCTCTGTATTTTGCGCCATCCATTTTTCCTTCAATCCTGACCAGTTTACCCAGTCCCTGCTGATGAAAAACATCCCCACAGCATGATGCTGCCACTACCTGCTTCACTGTGGGGATGGTGCTCTCAGCATGATGAGGTGTTGGGTTTGCACTAGACATAGGGCTGTCCATGATGGCCGAAAAGTTCTATTTTAGTTTCATCCGACCAGAGTACCTACTTCCATATGTTTGAGGAGCCTCTAATATGCCTCAAATAAGTCTCTAATATGCCTAGCTATCGTGTGTAAAGATTTGTGTGTATTTGGCACTGTTATGTAATGGATGTAATGGATGTGAGACTCTGGAAGGAAGGGATATTCAGGGACCAGCAAGATCTACTGGCCAGTGATGATGAGTGGCTTATGAGCCGGTTCCGACTGCCACGTGCAGTGTTGCTGGATCCCTGCGCTGCACACCTGAAAAACGTGCCACTGCTGCTTGATGCCCCGACCCAGACCTCTATCCCCAGGCATTTGAGCCAAATGCTGCTGCTGCGCACCAGCGTCTGGATGTGATGCATCTTTTATGAAAACAAGATGTATTTTAAGAAATCATTTGAGTCAAGACAATCAGATTGTTAAACAGCTGTGGCCCACATTTAGAGTGTTAATTTCAGACAGTCACTGAAACTGTCTGACAGTCAGCTTGAAACATCCCTCGGTTTTCTGTCTAAATAAATCACCGCAAATAGATTTAACACCTTAATATCGGACTACATTTTCATGACTTCTGAAACAGTCTGAAGCAGCAGCATTTACACCATCAGCCACCAGCTGCCACTCTGCTGCATTTTTGGCCTTAGTAATGCCCATATTGAGTCCACCTGGTATCAACCTCCCCAACAAGGACTTCAACCTCACATTGTGTGAAGTTTCGTTTTTTATCTTTTAATGCTACATTTGCCGTGCTCTCCTTTGTGCAGTTTCTTGTTAATGAATATTAATTCAGGGTGTCTCACTGGACATTTATAGGCATCTGTGGGTGGGGTGAGATGTTCGTTCACCTGTACCACATTTTGAGTTGATTGTGATTTATAAAGGGAAACAGGCAGTGTTATAAATCAGGATATTTTTGTGCATAAGCACTGTCTGAGCTTTGTTTGTATTTCACCTTTAGTCACCTGCTCTGCACACAGTTTTATAAATGAGGGCCCTGGGCTTCTTTGGTGGAAGTTGCAACACTTTGGATAGTTGCTTTTATTTTTAATGGTAAAAATGACTAAATGGTTATTTTATCTGAAGTGCTTTACAGTTCACTTCATATTAACCTGTTTACATACACACACATGCACACACACACACACACACACACACACACACACACACACACACACACACTAAAGACAGCGAGGTGGGGTTGGGGTTTATTGTTTTGCCTGAGGACACGTAGGCATGTGAACAGGAGGAGCTAAAGATCAAACCACCAAACCTGTTATTAGTGGACAACCTGCTCCACCTCCTGAGCCACAGCTAGCCTTTTACTGCTCCCAACTAGGAAAGCTTTAGCATTTTGAGTTTTTCAAAGCTAAGACCACATTTCTGTAAATTGCCTTCTGTCACAAAGAGAATCTTTTGTTGGTCTTCCTCCTGCTGCCTTGTGTTTGGGGAACCAATGTCCTGATGTAACCTCTGGGTTAGCCATTGTTTCACTAGCTTCTGTAACTCAGTGCAATCTGTCATCAGACTTTCTGGGAGAAAAAAGAAAAATGTACTGGGATTTACTCTTCATACTTTGAGACATTTGAGAATGTACTACAATATGTTGTATTATACTAAAAATAAAACAATGATTAGTTTATCAGGTTACAAAAACTAAAACTCCCATGAATTCTCAAAAACCAAGTCAGCTAATGTTAATATGAAGTTGGTCTTGGTGCCATAAAGCTATCCCACAGCTGCCCCTCCACTGAACCGATGATGTTTCAGTGTAGTTGAGTTGAATGATACATTTCCAAATAAAACAAAACCCAGAGATCCTTATTTAGTGTGAGAGCTGACAAGTTCTCACACTATTGTAATCTTAGCTATTTCTTATTAGTGTGATAGCTGAGACAGCATTGTTATTATTATTTTGTATGTTTTGCTGTCGCCTTCTTCTCCTGCATGCTTTGAGCTACAAAAACCAACCAAAAATCAAAATCAATCAAAATGTTTAGCTCTTCATAGGTGTGAGGGAAAAAACGATTCAACATCAGACTAATATCGATCTTTTTTGCAAATACAGATTTTAACCTCTCTAACTCCGCGAGGACGCCGATGTCCTCGCTGCCCTCCTCCTCTGTTAAATGGTATCTCCCAGGTGCACTACGTCATCAAACCATGTGATATTTGGTATTGCCGGATTCAGGAAGCTCCCGACTTTTCAAAAATAACATTGTTTTTCTTTTATTTCTTATGTATTTTGCACAAGAGCAGCCTAAACACACATAGTCCAAAATCACGATGAGTGGTGACAAGTCATGTCATGCCGTTTTTTTCGATGGGAAAAGTTACAGAATTACATGCGATCATTTGAGCAGCTGTTATCAGGTACTTAGCTGTTTTATAAAAGGTAAGAGTCTCACTCCTACCACTATTTTTGGCTGAGATACACCGTCTAGAAAATGGGATCATAACTTTCACGTTTCATGTGGCTTTATTCTGGTGGTGTTTTATGGTGTTTCTGTGTCAAAAACAACATCAGCTATCACAATCACACCTGATTTCAATTAGGGTTGTCAAAAGTATCAATACTCTGAAAAGTATCGATACACAAACGCTGTATCTGGATACAATACTAATTTACAAAAGTATCGATACTAACAGTGCACGCCACCTCAGCGCCTGTTGGGTGCTCGCGACGGGTCCGACGGACACGCGCTGTGCAGGCAGCGTCTGGCAGGCACAGAACCCTCGCTGCAACCCGGCTTGTTGTCATCGCTGTATATGCATACACACATTTCTGTTGCTGTAATATGGCCAGCGCGGCTGCAGGAGGATCAGAGCAGCCAGTTTTGGTCAAAAATGATAAAGGAAAAAGCGCTCTTTGGAAATATTTAGTGAAGTGAACACAGCGCGCTGCAGGCGGCAGGTACAGCCCTTCCCCTCACTAGCAGCTGAGCACCTGGTGTCACCAGCATCAAACTAAAATATCACTTCTAATGTTAATGTGGGAGCTAAGCAGAAAACTTTATCAGTCATGCCCGTCTGTAACATTAATAGACAATGTTAGTTTAACAGGACAACACAATTATGTGTGTCTGAAAAGTTATGTTAACTGTGAAGTCACAGATTGAAGCTGAAAAAACGTTTGGTTTCTCCCGTAACCCCTGATTCTCTGATCACATAGTGAGGTAGAAACAGGAGCATCCTGAGCCTTAACTACCAACTCTATTTGATCAGCAACGAAAATATGGTGCCAATTCACCAGAAGCACAGAAAATAAACAGGGCTGTAGATAAATACATTTGTATGGACAGATCTTGTTTCTGGTTGTTATTTATTTTGGGGGGATTTTTTTGTTGTTATCATTGATGTTACTGTTCTGATCTTTATTTAAAAAATGACATGCCTCTTAATTTTTTGCTGCTGTATCGAAAATGGTATCGAGTATTGAATATTTTCCTGGGTATCGATATCGAGTTTGAAATTTTAGTATCGTGACAACCCTAATTTCAATACAGTACAATGTTAGAAGCTGGCTGAGTGTTGTTTGATCACTGACAGTACTGTTTTGAAGCCAAGAGGCCGATTTATCTTTTGGAGCTCTGCCTTGAAAACACTGTAGAATGGTCATACTTTGTGTTTTCTTCTTCAAATTTGAAACAAGTGTTCTTTGATAGTGTACCTACAGCCCAATACTGTCATTTACCTCCACAGATGAAGCCACAGACAGTTATTCATCCAGAAAAAGATTTTTTATTTTAGGTGGACCAAAATCTTTTTACTGATTCAAAGGCCCATTACTCTGTCTCTGTATCACCTAGAGTGTTTCTGACACTTTCACAAAAAACTTCAGGGAGTTTTCTTTCTGACAAGACCTCATGCATGCATGTAGTCAGAGCAGTTCAGACGCTACAATCATTTTAATTTGGGTATGTCATTTTAGGCGTTTTTGCTACAAAATGGGGATGGAGTGCATTAATACAACTTTTGGTAGCCTACTACAATAATAAAATCAATTGCTTTTTGGTCCACTAGATGGTACTGATGTTTTTTTCCCTGGTGTGGTCAGCAGAGGTCTCAGTCAGCAGCATTCGGCAGTAAGTTCATCAATACAAAGATGGAGGCAAGGGAGAAAGAAATCAGAAATGCACTGTCTGCATTTAAATCAAACGCCTGGACTTATTGTGGATTTTTTAACACGGAAAGAAAATTACCATCCAACTCAGAGAGCTAAGAAAATAAAATAGTCCATCACCTACTTTATGTGCAACGATCTACGTCCCTATAGCATTCTTGAAAGGCTTTTGTTACGTGCTAAAAACACCGGAAGCTAAGTATGTCACTCCGTCCTGAAGTTTTTTCACCAACACAGCCGTACCCAAGCTCTACGGAGAAGTGAAGCGAGAAGTTGAGGAATCTGAATACAGCAGGAAGGGTGGCATTAACTTGTGATGCCTGAACTTCAAGGTCAGTGGATTCATATGTGACTATAAGGGCATATTATCTCACAGAGAACTGTGACTGCTGTCTCACGTACTCCAAACTAGAGCTACACACTAAAGTCACACCAGAGCAAACACTGCAAACCTGCAAAATGCAGCACAAGAATGGGGGATTGCCAACAAAAACCTTGTTGTTGTAACAGACAGTGCTTCTCATATGGATGTTGCCATTCAGTTAGTGGGATACCTGCATGTGAAATGCTTAGCTCACGCACTTAATCTGGCCCAGCAGAGGGCGTTAAATCTGCCAATAGTTAAGTTTGTCAGGTATATGCAGCATTTCTGACAGGTTTTATGATGATGTTGGTCAGCCTGTGTGCTTTGCATCTCATTTTGCTGGCTGCAATAAAAAAGATTCAAGTCAGATGAACACACTGAAAACCTTATCTTATGAGGTAAAACTGATGTTGATTTTTTCTTTGGGGAAATAAGTTGCAGTTGAAAAAAAGGTTATAAATCACCATATATTGCAATATATTTTATCACAATACTCAGCATATCACAATATTGCAATAAAATTGTATCATGACCGAAGTATCGTGATAATATTGTATCGTTTCATTATAATATTGTATCTTGGGTCCTCTGGCGGTTACAGCGCATGCCTTTGTGGGGGAACTGGTGATTGGAGGCTCAAATCCAGTCCAGTGAGTCTGGGAAAAAATAGTAATTGTCTGAAATCTGACATTGTTAATTGGATTACTGATTACACTTGCAGCTATATCTGATTGAATTTAAGATGAATTTGAAAGTTAGCCTCCCCCTTCTCATTTTTAACTCCTAATCTTTTCCCTGGCATTAAAAAGGATCTTGGTAGCTCTAGTGTGGACACCACATGCTATAATCAACTTGCCTTTTAGGAACCACAGGGTTAACAGTTCAAATCCAAACTAAGCTTTTCCTTAAGAGCACTGTGATACACTGAACTTGATCACCACACATGTGGGGCTTTGACATGTTAAAAAATCTCCCACATTTTTAAAATATAAGTTTTATTCAACTTTTATATGTACAAACAAATACTACAAACACACAAATGCATGAGAACTCATTTTTTAATCAACTTGGTTGATTGGATTACTGATAACCCCTGCAGTGATGTCTGATTGGTTCTCAATCATGATTTTCAGGGGTGAACATTTTGTGACATCACTACTACTACTACTACTACTACTACTACTAGAGCCTTTATTATTTCAATGGTGCAGTGAATACCAAACCTGCAGGGATGTTCAGTGGAAGAGCGTACAGCAACTCTGTCTGTCATGTGAGAAACTGATGTTCATCTCCTTGATTGGGAAAATTGATATTTATACAAGTTGCTGAAGAAAGACAAAGTTAAACAGTTGTTAATGGCACCAGTAGCCCTACCTTGTGGGCATTAGTAAAAATCCACCATACTTTTTAATTTACAACCATATCTCTTTAGTGTATTATTCCATGGTAACCAAATTCAGCAGATTTGTTCAGATGGGGATGCTGAACTGTTCTGTTTCCAGGGGGTCTTTGCTGCTGCTCTCCCTGCTTTAGGCTTTCCATGTTGACGCATGGAAGGGCAAAGAGGTTTGCTCTCTCTGCCTCAGGCTTTCCCAATATGCACGTGGAAGGGCAGAGAGGTGTGCTTTCCTTGCCTAAGGCTTTCTGCATAGGCCTGAGGAAAGGCATTTCAAGAGATGAGTAATCCATTAGAGCCCAAGCGGGTCACTTTGAGTGTAAGCCAGTGAACACTGTCTATATTCATTTTAAATGGCCAGAGAGGGGTTTTGCAGGATTATCAGGATTTGACCCTCCTCCTCATCCTTTTATTCCACGGTCTTTTGTTATCTGGTGGATGAATCCAGTACAATGTTGTTTTTGTTTTGTTTTTCTTTGAAGGTCTATTTGTTATCTTTAAATCGGAACAGGTGTAGAGGTCTGATTGATAAATAAAGCCAAAAACAGTTGTGTTGAATCTATAGTTACATATTAATTACATTAAATAAGTTTTACAGTTACCCACAAGACACAGATGGTACACAAATTGGCCAATTTGGAGAGTCCTCCCAAACATGCCTCTACCAAAACCTTTCCAAATTTGCTCTTCTCTTTATTAACATCAGTCTTGGCACAGGTACTGTTCAGATGTTGTGATATGGTTTGCTAGGGGTTTTGGGCTGCAACTGCATAATTTCAAAGGTAATGCCGGCCCGTGGCATAGGCAGTATAGACAAATGCTAAGGGCATTGTCAATCCATAGAGAATAACAAAAATGGGGGAAGAAAAAAATAGCAATATGTTTATCTTTTACTATTTTTTACTAATATTATTTCTACTATTATGTTGAAATATTATATAAGGCCACAACAACATAATTGCATAGCAAAGCCTACTAAATAATAGAGTGGTCTTTTTTTCTGGATTCCTGCCTGTGTCTGTGCATTCCTTGTTTAATTAGAAAGTTGATTTGCATATTTAATTATTATTTCACAATGTCATATTATAATTATATGATTATTATAACACATGTACACCATGTTACTGCCTAGGGCACCAAATGTATTTGGGCTGCCACTGTTCAAAGTGATATCCATCCTGAAAGTGTAAAGTTTAACATTTATACAAATGTCATATCTCTCCCTCAAATCACATTTTATTTTCAACCAAGATAATTCATATTGACCTTGTAGTTGCAGTTGTAGTTCCTTCTTTTTAACAGGTTAAATTAGAAAGAATTTCTCCATCATCAGCACATTTTAAGCTGACCTCACAAGTTGAATTCTGAACCCAAGACATCAGATACAAGGGGTGAACAGGTGGATCATCATCACTCACTGGACAGGTGTTTTGCACTATATGGGTGGTAACTTATTGTGGGCTCAGACACTGAACATTGTAGAATGTATTTCATGGAAGTATTTGCATATTTTCCTATTGTACACACAGCCATGTGCTTAAGACAAATAGGGACAGAGCTTCAGAATGCCCATTTGTGTCAGCTTCACACAGGCTTGAACAGCAGCTCCGAGGGCTTATTCTTTCTGTGAAGAAAAGTGCATCACTCAGGATTACCTGTTACACGCTCATGCACTCATCCACTGCCTGTTGTTTGCTGCTGGCAGTGAGCGCTCTGTGATGGTGGCAGAATAGGTCCCAGAGGATGCTGAGCTTATTGTTGCTGGCAGTTAAAAATGTGAATCTCCAAAGTATCAGCTGCCCTGTGATGAATGAATGAAAAACAGAAGATGACAAATTGTCTTTCATTGCTGTGTATATGTGTTGAGCTGGGACTGTGATTTCTGAGCACCAGTGCTGTCTTAATTTAAACAGTTTCTCTTACTGTTATTTGTAGCCAACTGCATTCAGTATTCTGCTGTGTTTGAATGTGAGATCAAAACAGAACACACACACACACACACACACACACACACTATGAGGGGTCAAACGTTTCACCCAACCACACTACAACGCGTCACTTGCGCCTACTTAGGACACATCAGATCTAATCAAACCGCGTGAGCGCACGCCTACATTTTACATAGGGTTACTATGGAGACACGAGTGTTACACACACGCCCACTACATGACGCGCAGGCGTTGTTCGCTCCACTCACATGACACGCTCACACGTCTTATCAGTACGCGTGCACAGCGCGTTACAAACACTACACATACACTACACCTGCGTGTGCGAGTGAATCTCGCACACACATAGTGCATGTACACATCATTAACACCTGAATGTGTCAAATTACTTTGGCAAACTGTCTCCATAGTTTACACGTGCAGGCAGACGTGTGTGTGTGTGTGTGCTTCGCAAGAAGTGGAATGAATAAATGAATCAAGTCGCTGCAGACATACGTGTGCATATACACACGCATGATTTTTTTTAATCTTTATTTTATCCTCACAAATCAGAGCTACTGACCACCCTTGATGTCTGGCTGTGGTTTATAAATATTTAACTAAGATAATATATAGGCTACAACAGCCTAATTGTGAATATATAGCCTATTATTGAATTGGATCCTAAATGCCGCAAACCTCCATCTGTATGTTTACATTTTTTTTTCGCATTTTGCCCTTTTGCGAATTTGACTGTTTATGGAAACAGCTTTTCAGACATCCTTAAATCTTAAAAGATTTAGTCCCCACCTCCCATTCCCAGTAGTGGTGTATCCCACGCGTAGCTGCAGGGCGAAAGCAGGCAGTTCTTGAGGCGGCTCAGGGGAAACAAGTGGATGTGGGTTCCCCGGAACTGACCCCCTTTTCACGAGAGTGGCTAGAGCTTAGATCGGGCCCAAAAAATCCAGCCCGACTCGGCCCGAAACCCGTGCACGTTATGTCCGGGACCGGCCCGGCCCGTCCAATTAACTGTAATTATGGGCCCGAGCCCGATTTAAACCCGACATTTTACAATAAGCTGGCTGTTATAATTAAGAGTATTAAACCGCAATTCTTGTTATTTGAATGGCGCAACACGGAAGCATGATTATGTAATAAAACAGGTGTTTATTTTAGGATCCAGGTGGTGAAGGGCTGTGCGCACACAATGTCCCAACAGGGGACAGCCCTCCATTCTGAAACCCCCCCACTCCGAAATTGATTTTCAAGTCCATATCAAGTTTCCTGCATCAAACACTGTCGCCCGCTCTCCGTCACTCGCACAATTCTGAAATTCGTTGTACTACAAAAGCTTGAAATGAACGTTCAACTCGTTTTTATTTAAAGTGTCACTGTCTTCATTTATTATGTATAATTTCTCTAGCAGCAAACACATTTAAAGGAGACGCTTGTTAAGTCTTTGTACGCACGCTGTCCGTGGTGCTGAAATCCCCGCTGCAGCCGCCGCTGCTGCTGACAGCAGACCAGCGGAGAAAAAAAAAGACATTTCTTTGCTCTGTGCTTTCAGAAAATAGTCCCACTGTGTTTGCAGGGCATATCAGGCTGTGTGATTATGCACAAAGATTGGTTAACGCATTGGAGCAATTTCATACATTTTCGGACATTTAACGTGATAAACTAATTTCAATTCAACATGGTCATTTGCTTAGAAGATTCAGCTGAAGCATAATGAGTGTTATATGTCATTAAGATTAAATATTTGCTTGTTTTGTGGTTAATTATGCACATGATCCGTTTGACCCCATCATACGGCCATTCGTCCGTGCAGACAGGGTTATATTGTTCCTTAAATGGCTTGATTTAGTCATCAAAGTTTCATCTCCCCAGCTTGCTATGCTAATCAGACGTGCATGCGTTGACACGTCGTGTGATCACAGGGGTCAAAAGTGTCAGCTCTTGAAGCAACAACACATCGTGTTACGGACGTGTGACACGTGTATATATATAGAGAGAGACTATATATATACTGTGTACATATATATATATATATATATATATATATATATATATATATATATATATACAGTACAGGCCAAAAATTTGGACACACCTTCTCATTCAATGCGTTTTCTTTATTTTCATGACTATTTACATTGTAGATTCTCACTGAAGGCATCAAAACTATGAATGAACACATGTGGAGTTATGTACTCAACAAAAAAAGGTGAAATAACTGAAAACATGTTTTATATTCTAGTTTCTTCAAAATAGCCACCCTTTGCTCTGATTACTGCTTTGCACACTCTTGGCATTCTCTCCATGAGCTTCAAGAGGTAGTCACCTGAAATGGTTTTCCAACAGTCTTGAAGGAGTTCCCAGAGGTGTTTAGCACTTGTTGGCCCCTTTGCCTTCACTCTGCTCAGCTCACCCCAAACCATCTGGATTGGGTTCAGGTCCGGTGACTGTGGAGGCCAGGTCATCTGCCGCAGCACTCCATCACTCTCCTTCTTGGTCAAATAGCCCTTACACAGCCTGGAGGTGTGTTTGGGGTCATTGTCCTGTTGAAAAATAAATGATCGTCCAACTAAACGCAAACCGGATGGGATGGCATGTCGCTGCAGGATGCTGTGGTAGCCATGCTGGTTCAGTGTGCCTTCAATTTTGAATAAATCCCCAACAGTGTCACCAGAAAAACACCCCCACACCATCACACCTCCTCCTCCATGCTTCACAGTGGGAACCAGGCATGTGGAATCCATCCGTTCACCTTTTCTGCGTCTCACAAAGACACGGCGGTTGGAACCAAAGATCTCAAATTTGGACTCATCAGACCAAAGCACAGATTTCCACTGGTCTAATGTCCATTCCTTGTGTTTCTTGGCCCAAACAAATCTCTTCTGCTTGTTGCCTCTCCTTAGCAGTGGTTTCATAGCAGCTATTTGACCATGAAGGCCTGATTGGCGCAGTCTCCTCTTAACAGTTGCTCTAGAGATGGGTCTGCTGCTAGAACTCTGTGTGGCATTCATCTGGTCTCTGATCTGAGCTGCTGTTAACTTGCCATTTCTGAGGCTGGTGACTCGGATGAACTTATCCTCAGAAGCAGAGGTGACTCTTGGTCTTCCTTTCCTGGGTCGGTCCTCATGTGTGCCAGTTTCGTTGTAGCGCTTGATGGTTTTTGTGACTCCACTTGGGGACACATTTAAAGTTTTTGCAATTTTCCGGACTGACTGACCTTCATTTCTTAAAGTAATGATGGCCACTCGTTTTTCTTTAGTTAGCTGATTGGTTCTTGCCATAATATGAATTTTAACAGTTGTCCAATAGGGCTGTCGGCTGTGTATTAACCTGACTTCTGCACAACACAACTGATGGTCTCAACCCCATTGATAAAGCAAGAAATTCCACTAATTAACCCTGATAAGGCACACCTGTGAAGTGGAAACCATTTCAGGTGACTACCTCTTGAAGCTCATGGAGAGAATGCCAAGAGTGTGCAAAGCAGTAATCAGAGCAAAGGGTGGTTATTTTGAAGAAACTAGAATATAAAACATGTTTTCAGTTATTTCACCTTTTTTTGTTAAGTACATAACTCACATGTGTTCATTCATAGTTTTGATGCCTTCAGTGAGAATCTACAATGTAAATAGTCATGAAAATAAAGAAAACGCATTGAATGAGAAGGTGTGTCCAAACTTTTGGCCTGTACTGTATATATATATATGGCTACAGTAGATATGCTATAAGTGTAGCCTATATATATTTACACAGTTTCTATCTATTTTTTTATTTTCTTTCCTTGTTCAGGCACTATTTTTAACACTTCTACAACAGATCATTTGTTAGCCTATACTAATAGGATACTTGCAGCTTTATGTTGTTAATGAATTTAAAACATAAATTTTAAGGTCAAGAAAGTCATACTTTGTGGTAAAACTGTTGAGATATAAGCTTTTTAATTAGAAAGACTAAACAGGAGGAGGTCGCGTATGTGACGTCATAGCTTTCGCTCACTTCCTGCAGCTTGGCCTCCCCGCTGAAATTCCACTGTTAAATGATTAATTGATTTATGATTGAAGATGTCTGTGTGTTTTACGTTGCAATTACATTTTGTTTTTTTGTTTTTTTCAAAAAAAAAAAAAAAAAAGGCTACAGTAGCCTAATTAAGTAGTAAGTAAACAATAATGATGAAGACCATGACCCGCATGGGGGTCCCAGGGGGGTCTGAGGACTAGGGAGACCCACATGTTGTGGAACAACCACCATCAGACCCTGCTCACTATTCCTGAGCACTCATCCAGGGCACAGAATCCACCGAAAAAGCAGATCTACAAACTCACCATCCATGGCACATAGTTTGATCGCATATGAATTAATGTATTAATTAAATATCGCCCTTAAATAATGATATATTAAGTGGGTTAAATCATAGTGACCTAACCCTTAATTAATTAGGCTAATGGTGTGGACCATTAATTAATGATGAGTTAATGATGAATTAATGTATTTAATGTATAAATGTGAGTTAGGCCTACCTCAATATCTTAAATCAAATTGTTCATGCTATGAGGCTGATGTGGGCAATTGCTCATGAAATAGCCTTCACTGCAACATAGCACATTGAAAGAAACTAGAAGAGTTGAACTTTCCATAGCTGTGAGTTGCTTGTTGGAGCGACATCCCAGTGCTGAGAAATACAGCATTGAATTAACGTAACGGAAATTGTCTGCACACACATTTGCCTACACAGGCTAGCCTACTTGTTTACATAACTTATGAACTCGTTTGCACAGATATGAAACAAATGGAGGAAGAACTGAAGCAGCTTTGTGATGATGCTACTCAGATATTTTCACACATTATGAGGACAGATCAAAATTATTCTGCAAAGTAGCCTATGGTTTACTAATTTCCCATTTAACTGTTATCACAGACTTGTCTCTCCGTTGTATAAATCAAAAAGTTGATATCACTTTGTGACTTGCTGCATATCATAAATAAACAGCAGATCAACCAAAGTATTTTTGAGAGATTTGGCTTTTAATCAACAGCACATTGATACTGACAGATTCCA